>NW_026061812.1:2941921-3244973 GCF_023897955.1 Schistocerca gregaria | reverse complement strand
TCTCCGTATACCGCAGCACGCGACATAGCTTTCTAGACGATAAGTACAACCGTTTCAGAGAAGAGGGGCCAATGTGACAATCTTGGTTTAAGTCGATTCGATAACAAATGACGAAAACGGACGGATTTCTCAGGTTTTTACTACATATGAACACTTTTCACATTCTCCCATATAACTCGGCTGCTAGTCCTCCTTTCATGCAGAATCTTAAGGTCCTAGCTCATGTCCAAGGCACCAAAGAATGGTAAAAAGTCAATAATCGAACCTAAGTCTTGAATTGTACTACATTTTACTGGATATTACTTCAACTTAGAAGCTTCCTCTGTGTTCTACAATGGTGATTTAAGTGTCTCCGCATACCGCAGCACGCGACATAGCTTTGCAGACGATAAGTACAACCGTTTCAGAGAGAAGAGCGGCCAATGTGACGATCTGGCTTTCAGTCGATTCGATAACAAATGACGAAAACGGACGGATTTCTCTGGTTTTTACTACATATGAACACGTTTCACATACTCCCGTGCAACGCGGCTGCTAGTCCTCTTTTCATGCAGAATCTTAAGCTCCTAGCTCATGTCCAAGTCACCAAAGCCAGCTAAATAGTCAATAATCGATACCTAAATCTTGAACTGTACTACTTCTTACTAGCTTTTACATCAACTTAGAAGCTTCATCTGTGTTCTACTATGGTGCTTTTAGTGTCTCCGTATACCGCAGCACGCGACATAGCTTTGCAGACGATAAGTACTACCGTTTCAGAGAGAAGAGCGGCCAATGTGAAAATCTGGCTTTAAGTCGATTCGATAACAAATGACGAAAACGAACGGATTTCTCAGGTTTTTACTACATATGAACACTTTTAACATTCTCCCTTGCAACTCGGCTGCTAGTCCTCCTTTCATGCAGAATCTTAAGGTCCTACATCATGTCCATGGCTCCAAAGCCAGGTAAAAAGTCAAAAATCGATTCCTAAAACGTAAATTGTACTACTTCTTACTGGCTATTACATCAACATAGAAGCTTCATCTATGTTCTACTATGGTGCTTTTAGTGTCTCCGCATACCGCAGCACGCGACATAGCTTTGCAGACGATAAGTACAGCCGTTTCAGACAGAACTGCGGCTAATGTGACGATCTGGATTTAAGTCGATTCTGTAACAAATGATGAAAACGGACGGATTTCTCAGGTTTTTACTACATATGAACACTTTTCACATTTTCCCGTGCAACTCGGCTGCTAGTCCTCCTTTCATGCAGAATCTTAAGGTCCTAGCTCATGTTCAAGGCACAAAAGCCAGCAAAATAGTCGATAATCGATACCTAAAACTTGAACTGTACTACTTCTTACTGGCTATTACATCAACTTAGAAGCTTCATCTGTGTTCTACTATGGTGCTTTTAGTGTCTCCGTATACCGCAGCACGCGACATAGCTTTCTAGACGATAAGTACAACCGTTTCAGAGAAGAGGGGCCAATGTGACAATCTTGGTTTAAGTCGATTCGATAACAAATGACGAAAACGGACGGATTTCTCAGGTTTTTACTACATATGAACACTTTTCACATTCTCCCATATAACTCGGCTGCTAGTCCTCCTTTCATGCAGAATCTTAAGGTCCTAGCTCATGTCCAAGGCACCAAAGAATGGTAAAAAGTCAATAATCGAACCTAAGTCTTGAATTGTACTACATTTTACTGGATATTACTTCAACTTAGAAGCTTCCTCTGTGTTCTACAATGGTGATTTAAGTGTCTCCGCATACCGCAGCACGCGACATAGCTTTGCAGACGATAAGTACAACCGTTTCAGAGAGAAGAGCGGCCAATGTGACGATCTGGCTTTCAGTCGATTCGATAACAAATGACGAAAACGGACGGATTTCCCTGGTTTTTACTACATATGAACACGTTTTACATTCTCCCATGCAACTCGGCTGCTAGTCCTCCTTTCAAGCAGAATCTTAAGGTCCTAGCTCATGTCAAAGGCTCCAAAGCCAGCTAAAAAGTCAAAATCGATACCTAAAACGTAAATTGTACTACTTCATACTGGCTATTACATCAACTTAGAAGCTTCATCTGTGTTCTACTATGGTGGTTTAGTGTCTCCGCATACCGCAGCACGCGACATAGCTTTGCAGACGATAAGTACAACCGTTTCAGAGAGAAGAGCGGACAATGTGACGATCTGGCTTTAAGTCGATTCGATAACAAATGACGAAAACGGACGGATTTCTCAGGTTGTTACTACATATGAAGACTTTTCACATTTTCCCGTGCAACTCGGCTGCTAGTCCTCCTTTCATGCAGAATCTTAAGGTCCTAGCTCATGTTCAAGGCACCAAAGCCGGCTAAAAAGTCAATAATCGATACCTAAAACTTGAATTGTACTACTTCTTACTTGCTATTACATCAACTTAGAAGCTTCATGTGTGTTCTACTATGGTGCTTTTAGTGTCTCCGCATACTGCAGCACGCGACATAGCTTTGCAGACGATAAGTACAACCGTTTCAGAGAGAAGACCGGCCAATGTGACGATCTGGCTTTAAGTCGATTCGATAACAAATGACGAAAACGGACGGGTTTCTCAGGTTTTTACTACATATGAACACTTTTCGCATTCACCCGTGCAACTCGGCTGCTAGTCCTCCTTTCATGCAGAATCTTAAGGTCCTAGCTCATGTCCAATGTACCAAAGCCAGCTAAAAAGTCAATAATCGATACCTAAAACTTGAATTGTACTACTTCTTGCTTGCTATTACATCGACTTAGAAGCTTCATGTGTGTTCTACTATGGTGCTTTTAGTGTCTCCGCATACTGCAGCACGCGACATAGCTTTGCAGACGATAAGTACAACCGTTTCAGAGAGAAGAGCGGCCAATGTGAAAATCTGGCTTTAAGTCGATTCCATAACAAATGACGAAAACGGACGGATTTCTCAGGTTTTTACTACATATGAACACTTTTCACATACTCCCGTGCAACGCGGCTGCTAGTTCTCCTTTCATGCAGAATCTTAAGGTCCTAGCTCATGTCCAAGGCACCAAAGCCAGCAAAATAGTCAGTAATCGATACCTAAAACGTAAATTGTTCTACTTCTTACTGGCTATTACATCAACTTAGAAGCTTCATCTATGTTCTACTATGGTGGTTTAGTGTCTCCGCATACCGCAGCACGCGACATAGCTTTGCAGACGATAAGTACTACCGTTTCAGAGAGAAGAGCGGCCAATGTGACGATCTGGCTGTAAGTCGATTCGATAACAAATGACGAAAACGGACGGATTTCTCAGGTTGTTACTACATATGAACACTTTTCACATACTCCCGTGCAACGCGGCTGCTAGTCCTCTTTAAATGCAGATTCTTAAGCTCCTAGCGCATGTACAAAGGCACAAAAGCCAGCAAAATAGTCAATAATCGATACCTAAAACTTGAACTGTACTACTTCTTACTGGCTATTACATCAACTTAGAAGCTTCATCTGTGTTCTACTATGGTGCTTTTAGTGTCTCCGTATACCGCAGCACGCGACATAGCTTTGCAGACGATAAGTACAACCGTTTCAGAGAAGAGGGGCCATTGTGACAATCTGGGTTTAAGTCGATTCGATAACAAATGACGAAAACTGACGGATTTCTCAGGTTTTTTCTACATATGAACACTTTTCACATTCTCCCATGCAACTCGGCTGCTAGTCCTCCTTTCATGCAGAATCTTAAGGTCCTAGCTCATGTCCAAGGCACCAAAGAATGGTAAAAAGTCAATAATCGAACCTAAGTCTTGAATTGTACTACATTTAACTGGATATTACGTCAACTTAGAAGCTTCATCTGTGTTCTACAATGGTGATTTAAGTGTCTCCGCATACCGCAGCACGCGACATAGCTTTGCAGACGATAAGTACAACCGATTCAGAGAGAAGAGCGGCCAATGTGACGATCTGGCTTTAAGTCGATTCGATAACAAATGACGAAAACGGACGGATTTCTCTGGTTTTTACTACATATGAACACTTTTCACATATTCCCGTGCAACGCGGCTGCTAGTCCTCCTTTCATGCAGAAACTTAAGCTCCTAGCTCATGTCCAAGGCACCAAAGCCAGCTAAATAGTCAATAATCGATACCTAAATCTTGAACTGTACTACTTCTTACTAGCTATTACATCAACTTAGGAGCTTCATCTGTGTTCTACTATGGTGCTTTTAGTGTCTCCGTATACCGCAGCACGCGACATAGCTTTGCAGACGATAAGTACTACCGTTTCAGAGAGAAGAGCGGCCAATGTGAAAATCTGCCTTTAAGTCGATTCGATAACAAATGACGAAAACGGACGGATTTCTCTGGTTTTTACTACATATGAACACTTTTCACATACTCCCGTGCAACGCGGCTGCTAGTCCTCCTTTCATGCATAATCGTAAGCTCCTAGCTCATGTACAAAGGCACAAAAGCCAGCAAAATAGTCAATAATCGATAACTAAAACTTTAACTGTACTACTTCTTACTAGCTATTACATCAACTTAGAAGCTTCATCTGTGTTCTACTATGGTGCTTTTAGTGTCTCCGCATACCGCAGCACCCGACATAGCTTTGCAGACGATAAGTACAACCTTTACAGTGAGAAGAGCGGCCAATGTGACGATCTGGCTTTAAGTCGATTCCATAACAAATGACGAGAACGGAGGATTTCTTTAGGTTTTTACTACATATGAACACTTTTCACATTCTCCCATGCAACTCGGCTGCTAGTCCTCCTTTCATGCAGAATCTTAATTCCTAGCTCATGTCCAAGGCTCCAAAGCCAGCTAAAAAGTCAAAAATCGATACCTAAAACGTAAATTGTACTACTTCTTACTGGCTATTACATCAACTTAGAAGCTTCATCTACGTTCTACTATGGTGGTTTAGTGTCTCCGCATACCGCAGCACGCGACATAGCTTTGCAGACGATAAGTACAACCGTTTCAGAGAGAAGAGCGGCCAATGTGACGACCTGGCTTTAAGTCGATTCCATAACAAATGACGAAAACGGACGGATTTCTCAAGTTTTTACTACATATGAACACTTTTCACATACTCCCGTGCAACGCGGCTGCTAGTCCTCCTTTCATGCAGAATCTTAAGCTCCTAGCTCATGTCCAAGGCACCAAAGCCAGCTAAATAGTCAATAATCGATACCTAAAACTTGAACTGTACTACTTCTTACTAGCTATTACATCAACTTAGAAGCTTCATCTGTGTTCTACTATGGTGCTTTTAGTGTCTCCGCATACCGCAGCACGCGACATAGCTTTGCAGACGATAAGTACAACCTTTACAGTGAGAAGAGCGGCCAATGTGACGATCTGGCTTTAGGTCGATTCCATAACAAATGACGAAAACGGACAGATTTCTTTAGGTTTTTACTACATATGAACACTTTTCACATTCTCCCATGCAACTCGGCTGCTAGTCCTCCTTTCAAGCAGAATCTTAAGGTCCTAGCCCATGTCCAAGGCTCCAAAGCCAGCTAAAAAGTCAAAAATCGATACCTAAAACGTAAATTGTACTACTTCTTACTGGCTATTACATCAACTTAGAAGCTTCATCTATGTTCTACTATGGTGGTTTAGTGTCTCCGCATACCGCAGCACGCGACATAGCTTTGCAGACGATAAGTACAACCGTTTCAGAGAGAAGAGCAGACAATGTGACGATCTGGCTTTAAGTCGATTCGCTAACAAATGACGAAATCGGACGGATTTCTCAGGTTGTTACTACATATGAACACTTTTCACATACTCCCGTGCAACGCGGCTGCTAGTCCTCCTTTCATGCATAATCGTAAGCTCCTAGCTCATGTACAAAGGCACAAAAGCCAGCAAAATAGTCAATAATCGATAACTAAAACTTGAACTGTACTACTTCTTACTAGCTATTACATCAACTTAGAAGCTTCATCTGTGTTCTACTATGGTGCTTTTAGTATCTTCGCATACCGCAGCACCCGACATAGCTTTGCAGACGATAAGTACAACCTTTACAGTGAGAAGAGCGGCCAATGTGACGATCTGGCTTTAAGTCGATTCCATAACAAATGACGAGAACGGACGGATTTCTTTAGGTTTTTACTACATATGAACACTTTTCACATTCTCCCATGCAACTCGGCTGCTAGTCCTCTTTTCATGCAGATTCTTAAGCTCCTAGCTCATGTACAAAGGCACAAAAGCCAGCAAAATAGTCGATAATCGATACCTAAAACTTGAACTGTACTACTTCTTACTGGCTATTACATCAACTTAGAAGCTTCATCTGTGTTCTACTATGGTGCTTTTAGTGTCTCCGTATACCGCAGCACGCGACATAGCTTTCTAGACGATAAGTACAACCGTTTCAGAGAAGAGGGGCCAATGTGACAATCTTGGTTTAAGTCGATTCGATAACAAATGACGAAAACGGACGGATTTCTCAGGTTTTTACTACATATGAACACTTTTCACATTCTCCCATATAACTCGGCTGCTAGTCCTCCTTTCATGCAGAATCTTAAGGTCCTAGCTCATGTCCAAGGCACCAAAGAATGGTAAAAAGTCAATAATCGAACCTAAGTCTTGAATTGTACTACATTTTACTGGATATTACTTCAACTTAGAAGCTTCCTCTGTGTTCTACAATGGTGATTTAAGTGTCTCCGCATACCGCAGCACGCGACATAGCTTTGCAGACGATAAGTACAACCGTTTCAGAGAGAAGAGCGGCCAATGTGACGATCTGGCTTTCAGTCGATTCGATAACAAATGACGAAAACGGACGGATTTCTCTGGTTTTTACTACATATGAACACGTTTCACATACTCCCGTACAACGCGGCTGCTAGTCCTCTTTTCATGCAGAATCTTAAGCTCCTAGCTCATGTCCAAGGCACCAAAGCCAGCTAAATAGTCAATAATCGATACCTAAATCTTGAACTGTACTACTTCTTACTAGCTATTACATCAACTTAGAAGCTTCATCTGTGTTCTACTATGGTGCTTTTAGTGTCTCCGTATACCGCAGCACGCGACATAGCTTTGCAGACGATAAGTACTACCGTTTCAGAGAGAAGAGCGGCCAATGTGAAAATCTGGCTTTAAGTCGATTCGATAACAAATGACGAAAACGAACGGATTTCTCAGGTTTTTACTACATATGAACACTTTTAACATTCTCCCTTGCAACTCGGCTGCTAGTCCTCCTTTCATGCAGAATCTTAAGGTCCTACATCATGTCCATGTCTCCAAAGCCAGGTAAAAAGTCAAAAATCGATTCCTAAAACGTAAATTGTACTACTTCTTACTGGCTATTACATCAACATAGAAGCTTCATCTATGTTCTACTATGGTGCTTTTAGTGTCTCCGCATACCGCAGCACGCGACATAGCTTTGCAGACGATAAGTACAGCCGTTTCAGACAGAACTGCGGCTAAAGTGACGATCTGGATTTAAGTCGATTCTGTAACAAATGATGAAAACGGACGGATTTCTCAGGTTTTTACTACATATGAACACTTTTCACATTTTCCCGTGCAACTCGGCTGCTAGTCCTCCTTTCATGCAGAATCTTAAGGTCCTAGCTCATGTTCAAGGCACAAAAGCCAGCAAAATAGTCGATAATCGATACCTAAAACTTGAACTGTACTACTTCTTACTGGCTATTACATCAACTTAGAAGCTTCATCTGTGTTCTACTATGGTGCTTTAATGTCTCCGTATACCGCAGCACGCGACATAGCTTTCTAGACGATAAGTACAACCGTTTCAGAGAAGAGGGGCCAATGTGACAATCTTGGTTTAAGTCGATTCGATAACAAATGACGAAAACGGACGGATTTCTCAGGTTTTTACTACATATGAACACTTTTCACATTCTCCCATATAACTCGGCTGCTAGTCCTCCTTTCATGCAGAATCTTAAGGTCCTAGCTCATGTCCAAGGCACCAAAGAATGGTAAAAAGTCAATAATCGAACCTAAGTCTTGAATTGTACTACATTTTACTGGCTATTTCTTCAACTTAGAAGCTTCACCTGTGTTCTACTATGGTGCTTTTAGTGTCTCCGTATACCGCAGCACGCGACATAGCTTTGCAGACGATAAGTACAACCGTTTGAGAGAAGAGGGGTTAATATGTCAATCTGGGTTTAAGTCGATTCGATAACAAATGACGAAAACGGACGGATTACTCTGGTTTTTACTACATATGAACACTTTTCACATACTCCCGTGCAACGCGGCTGCTAGTCCTCCTTTCATGCAGATTCTTAAGCTCCTAGCTCATGTCCAAGGCACCAAAGCCAGCTAAATAGTCAATAATCGATACCTAAATCTTGAACTGTACTACTTCTTACTAGCTATTACATCAACTTAGAAGCTTCATCTGTGTTCTACTATGGTGCTTTTAATGTCTCCGTATACCGCAGCACGCGACATAGCTTTGCAGACGATAAGTACTACCGTTTCAGAGAGAAGAGCGGCCAATGTGAAAATCTGGCTTTAAGTCGATTCGATAACAAATGACGAAAACGGACGGATTTCTCTGGTTTTTACTACATATGAACACTTTTCACATACTCCCGTGCAACTCGGCTGCTAGTCCTCCTTTCATGCAGAATCTTAAGGTCCTACCTCATGTCCAAGGCACCAAAGCCAGCAAAAAAGTCAATAATCGATACCTAAAACTTGAATTGTACTACTTCTTACTGGCTATTACATCAACTTAGAAGCTTCATCTGTGTTCTACTATGGTGCTTTTAGTGTCTCCGCATACCGCAGCACGCGACATAGCTTTGCAGACGATAAGTACAACAGTTTCAGAGAGAAGAGCGGCCAATGTGACGATCTGGATTTAGTCGATTCGATAACAAATGACGAAAACGAACGGATTTCTCAGGTTTTTACTACATATGAACACTTTTAACATTCTCCCTTTCAACTCGGCTGCTAGTCCTCCTTTCATGCAGAATCTTAAGGTCCTACATCATGTCCATGGCTCCAAAGCCAGGTAAAAAGTCAAAAATCGATTCCTAAAACGTAAATTGTACTACTTCTTACTGGCTATTACATCAACTTAGAAGCTTCATCTATGTTCTACTATGGTGCTTTTAGTGTCTCCGCATACCGCAGCACGCGACATAGCTTTGCAGACGATAAGTACAGCCGTTTCAGACAGAACTACGGCTAATGTGACGATCTGGATTTAAGTCGATTCTGTAACAAATGATGAAAACGGACGGATTTCTCAGGTTTTTACTACATATGAACACTTTTCACATTTTCCCGTGCAACTCGGCTGCTAGTCCTCCTTTCATGCAGAATCTTAAGGTCCTAGCTCATGTCCAAGGCACCAAAGCCGGCTAAAAAGTCAATAATCGATACCTAAAACTTGAATTGTACTACTTCTTACTTGCTATTAAATCAACTTAGAAGCTTCATCTGTGTTCTACTATGGTGCTTTTAGTGTCTCCACATACCGCAGCGCTCGAAATACCTTTGCAGACGATAAGTACAACCGTTTCAGAGAGAAGACCGGCCAATGTGACGATCTGGCTTTAAGTCGATTCGATAACAAATGACGAAAACGGACGGGTTTCTCAGGTTTTTACTACATATGAACACTTTTCGCATTCACCCGTGCAACTCGGCTGCTAGTCCTCCTTTCATGCAGAATCTTAAGCTCCTAGCTCATGTCCAATGTACCAAAGCCAGCTAAAAAGTCAATAATCGATACCTAAAACTTTAATTGTACTTCTTCTTACTTGCTATTACATCAACTTAGAAGCTTCATGTGTGTTCTACTATGGTGCTTTTACTGTCTCCGCATACTGCAGCATGCGACATAGCTTTGCAGACGATAAGTACAACCGTTTCAGAGAGAAGAGCGGCCAATGTGACGATCTGGCTTCAAGTTGATTCGATAACAAATGACTAAAACGGACGGATTTCGCAGGTTTTTACTACATATGAACACTTTTCACAATACTACCGTGCAACGCGGCTGCTAGTCCTCCTTTCATGCTGAATCTTAAGGTCCTACCTCATGTCCAAGGCTCCAAAGCCAGCTAAAAAGTCAAAAATCGATACCTAAAACGTAAATTGTACTACTTCTTACTGGCTATTACATCAACTTAGAAGCTTCATCTATGTTCTACTATGGTGCTTTTAGTGTCTCCGCATACCGCAGCACGCGACATAGCTTTGCAGACGATAAGTATAGCCGTTTCAGACAGAACTGCGGCCAATGTGACGATCTGGATTTAAGTCGATTCTACAACAAATGATGAAAACGGACGGATTTCTACATATGAACACTTTTCACATTCTCCCTTGCAACTCGGCTGCTAGTCCTCCTTTCATGCAGAATCTTAAGTTCCTAGCTCATGTTCAAGGCACCAAAGCAGGCTAAAATGTCAATAATCGATACCTAAAACTTGAAATTTACTACTCCTTACTGGCTATTACATCAACTTAGAAGCATCATCTGTGTTCTACTATAGTGCTTTTAGTGTCTCCGCATACCGCAGCACGTGACATAGCTTTGCAGACGAATTGTACAACCGTTTCAGAGAGAAGAGCGTGCAATGTGACGAACTGGCTTTAAGTCGATTCGATAACAAATGACGAAAACGAACGGATATCTCAGGTTTTTACTACATATGAACACTTTTCACATACTACCGATCAACTCGGCTGCTAGTCCTCCTTTCATGCAGAATCTTAAGGTCCTAGCTCAGGTCCAAGGCACCAAAGCAAGCTAAAAAGTCAATAATCGATACCTAAAACTTGAATTGTACTACTTCTTACTGGCTATTACATCAACTTAGAAGCTTCATCTGTGTTCTACTATGGTGCTTTTAGTGTCTCCGCATACCGCAGCGCGCGACATAGCTTTGCAGACGATAAGTACAACCGTTTCAGAGAGAAGAGCGGCCAATGTGACGGTCTGGCTTATGTCGATTCGATAATATATTACGAAAAGGAACGGATTTGTCAGGTTTTTACTACACATGAACACTTTTCGCATTCTCCCGTTCAACTCGGCTGCTAGTCCTCTTTTCATGCAGAATCTTAAGGTCCTAGCTCAGGTCCAAGGCACCAAAGCAAGCTAAAAAGTCAATAATCGATACCTAAAACTTGAATTGTACTACTTCTTACTGGCTATTACATCAACTTAGAAACTTCATCTGTGTTCCACTATGGTGATTTTAGTGCCTCCGCATACCGCAGCACGCGACATAGTTTTGCAGACGATAAGTTCAACCGTTTCAGATAGAGGAGCGGCCAATGTGACGATCTGGCTTTAAGTCGATTCGATAACAAATGACGAAAATGGACGGATTTCTCAGGTTTTTACTACATATAAACTCTTTTCACATACTAGCATTCAACGCGGCTGCTAGTCCTCCTTTCATGCAGAATCTTAAGCTCCTAGCTCATGTCCAAGGCACCAAAGCCAGCTAAAAAGTCCATAATCGATACCTAAAACTTGAATTGTACTACTTCTTACTGGCTATTACATCAACTTAAAAGCTTAATCTGTGTTCTACTATAGTGCTTTCAGTGTCTCCGCATACCGCAGCACGCGACATAGCTTTGCAGACGATAAGTACAACCGTTTCAGAGAGAAGAGCGGCCAATGTGACGCGCTGCTTGAAGTCGATTCGATAATAAATTACGAAAACGGACGGATTCCACACGTTTTTACTACATATGAACACTCTTCACATTCTCCCTAGCAACTCGGCTGCTAGTCCTCCTTTCATGCAGATTCTTAAGGTCCAAGCCTGTGTCCAAGGCACCAAAGCCAGCAAAAAGTCCATAACCGATACCTAAAACTTGAATTGTACTACTTCTTACTGGCTATTTCATCAACTTAAAAGCTTAATCTGTGTTCTACTATAGTGCTTTTAGTGTCTCCGCATACCGCAGCACGCGACATAGCTTTGCAGACGATAAGTACAACCATTTCAGAGAGAAGAGCGGCCAATGTGACGCACTGCTTGAAATGGATTCGATAATAAATTACGAAAACGGTCGGATTTCTCAGGTTTTTACTACATATGAACACTTTTCACATCCTCCCATGCAACGCGGCTGCTAGTTCTCCTTTCATGCAGAATCTTAAGGTCCTAGCTCATGTCCAAGGCACCAAAGCCAGCTAAAAAGTCAATAATCGATACCTAAAACTTGAATTGTACTACTTCTTACTGGCTATTACATCAACTTAAAAGCTTAATCTGTGTTCTACTATAGTGCTTTTAGTGTCTCCGCATACCGCAGCACGCGACATAGCTTTGCAGACGATAAGTACAACCGTTTCAGAGAGAAGAGCGGCCAATGTGACGCGCTGCTTGAAGTCGATTCGATAATAAATTACGAAAACGGACGGATTTCTCAGGTTTTTACTACATATGAACACTTTTCACATTCTCCCATATAACTCGGCTGCTAGTCCTCCTTTCATGCAGAATCTTAAGGTCCTAGCTCATGTCCAAGGCACCAAAGAATGGTAAAAAGTCAATAATCGAACCTAAGTCTTGAATTGTACTACATTTTACTGGATATTACTTCAACTTAGAAGCTTCCTCTGTGTTCTACAATGGTGATTTAAGTGTCTCCGCATACCGCAGCACGCGACATAGCTTTGCAGACGATAAGTACAACCGTTTCAGAGAGAAGAGCGGCCAATGTGACGATCTGGCTTTCAGTCGATTCGATAACAAATGACGAAAACGGACGGATTTCTCTGGTTTTTACTACATATGAACACGTTTCACATACTCCCGTGCAACGCGGCTGCTAGTCCTCTTTTCATGCAGAATCTTAAGCTCCTAGCTCATGTCCAAGGCACCAAAGCCAGCTAAATAGTCAATAATCGATACCTAAATCTTGAACTGTACTACTTCTTACTAGCTATTACATCAACTTAGAAGCTTCATCTGTGTTCTACTATGGTGCTTTTAGTGTCTCCGTATACCGCAGCACGCGACATAGCTTTGCAGACGATAAGTACTACCGTTTCAGAGAGAAGAGCGGCCAATGTGAAAATCTGGCTTTAAGTCGATTCGATAACAAATGACGAAAACGAACGGATTTCTCAGGTTTTTACTACATATGAACACTTTTAACATTCTCCCTTGCAACTCGGCTGCTAGTCCTCCTTTCATGCAGAATCTTAAGGTCCTACATCATGTCCATGGCTCCAAAGCCAGGTAAAAAGTCAAAAATCGATTCCTAAAACGTAAATTGTACTACTTCTTACTGGCTATTACATCAACATAGAAGCTTCATCTATGTTCTACTATGGTGCTTTTAGTGTCTCCGCATACCGCAGCACGCGACATAGCTTTGCAGACGATAAGTACAGCCGTTTCAGACAGAACTGCGGCTAAAGTGACGATCTGGATTTAAGTCGATTCTGTAACAAATGATGAAAACGGACGGATTTCTCAGGTTTTTACTACATATGAACACTTTTCACATTTTCCCGTGCAACTCGGCTGCTAGTCCTCCTTTCATGCAGAATCTTAAGGTCCTAGCTCATGTTCAAGGCACAAAAGCCAGCAAAATAGTCGATAATCGATACCTAAAACTTGAACTGTACTACTTCTTACTGGCTATTACATCAACTTAGAAGCTTCATCTGTGTTCTACTATGGTGCTTTAATGTCTCCGTATACCGCAGCACGCGACATAGCTTTCTAGACGATAAGTACAACCGTTTCAGAGAAGAGGGGCCAATGTGACAATCTTGGTTTAAGTCGATTCGATAACAAATGACGAAAACGGACGGATTTCTCAGGTTTTTACTACATATGAACACTTTTCACATTCTCCCATATAACTCGGCTGCTAGTCCTCCTTTCAAGCAGAATCTTAAGGTCCTAGCTCATATCCAAGGCACCAAAGAATGGTAAAAAGTCAATAATCGAACCTAAGTCTTGAATTGTACTACATTTTACTGGATATTTCTTCAACTTAGAAGCTTCACCTGTGTTCTACTATGGTGCTTTTAGTGTCTCCGTATACCGCAGCACGCGACATAGCTTTGCAGACGATAAGTACAACCGTTTGAGAGAAGAGGGGTTAATATGTCAATCTGGGTTTAAGTCGATTCGATAACAAATGACGAAAACGGACGGATTACTCTGGTTTTTACTACATGTGAACACTTTTCACATACTCCCGTGCAACGCGGCTGCTAGTCCTCCTTTCATGCAGATTCTTAAGCTCCTAGCTCATGTCCAAGGCACCAAAGCCAGCTAAATAGTCAATAATCGATACCTAAATCTTGAACTGTACTACTTCTTACTAGCTATTACATCAACTTAGAAGCTTCATCTGTGTTCTACTATGGTGCTTTTAATGTCTCCGTATACCGCAGCACGCGACATAGCTTTGCAGACGATAAGTACTACCGTTTCAGAGAGAAGAGCGGCCAATGTGAAAATCTGGCTTTAAGTCGATTCGATAACAAATGACGAAAACGGACGGATTTCTCTGGTTTTTACTACATATGAACACTTTTCACATACTCCCGTGCAACTCGGCTGCTAGTCCTCCTTTCATGCAGAATCTTAAGGTCCTACCTCATGTCCAAGGCACCAAAGCCAGCAAAAAAGTCAATAATCGATACCTAAAACTTGAATTGTACTACTTCTTACTGGCTATTACATCAACTTAGAAGCTTCATCTGTGTTCTACTATGGTGCTTTTAGTGTCTCCGCATACCGCAGCACGCGACATAGCTTTGCAGACGATAAGTACAACAGTTTCAGAGAGAAGAGCGGCCAATATGACGATCTGGATTTAGTCGATTCGATAACAAATGACGAAAACGAACGGATTTCTCAGGTTTTTACTACATATGAACACTTTTAACATTCTCCCTTTCAACTCGGCTGCTAGTCCTCCTTTCATGCAGAATCTTAAGGTCCTACATCATGTCCATGGCTCCAAAGCCAGGTAAAAAGTCAAAAATCGATTCCTAAAACGTAAATTGTACTACTTCTTACTGGCTATTACATCAACTTAGAAGCTTCATCTATGTTCTACTATGGTGCTTTTAGTGTCTCCGCATACCGCAGCACGCGACATAGCTTTGCAGACGATAAGTACAGCCGTTTCAGACAGAACTGCGGCTAATGTGACGATCTGGATTTAAGTCGATTCTGTAACAAATGATGAAAACGGACGGATTTCTCAGGTTTTTACTACATATGAACACTTTTCACATTTTCCCGTGCAACTCGGCTACTAGTCCTCCTTTCATGCAGAATCTTAAGGTCCTAGCTCATGTCCAAGGCACCAAAGCCAGCTAAAAAGTCAAAAATCGATACCTAAAACGTAAATTGTACTACTTCTTACTGGCTATTACATCAACTTAGAAGCTTCATCTATGTTCTACTATGGTGCTTTTAGTGTCTCCGCATACTGCAGCATGCGACATAGCTTTGCAGACGATAAGTACAACCGTTTCAGAGAGAAGAGCGGCCAATGTGACGATCTGGCTTCAAGTTGATTCGATAACAAATGACTAAAACGGACGGATTTCGCAGGTTTTTACTACATATGAACACTTTTCACAATACTACCGTGCAACGCGGCTGCTAGTCCTCCTTTCATGCTGAATCTTAAGGTCCTACCTCATGTCCAAGGCTCCAAAGCCAGCTAAAAAGTCAAAAATCGATACCTAAAACGTAAATTGTACTACTTCTTACTGGCTATTACATCAACTTAGAAGCTTCATCTATGTTCTACTATGGTGCTTTTAGTGTCTCCGCATACCGCAGCACGTGACATAGCTTTGCAGACGAATTGTACAACCGTTTCAGAGAGAAGAGCGTGCAATGTGACGAACTGGCTTTAAGTCGATTCGATAACAAATGACGAAAACGAACGGATATCTCAGGTTTTTACTACATATGAACACTTTTCACATACTACCGATCAACTCGGCTGCTAGTCCTCCTTTCATGCAGAATCTTAAGGTCCTAGCTCAGGTCCAAGGCACCAAAGCAAGCTAAAAAGTCAATAATCGATACCTAAAACTTGAATTGTACTACTTCTTACTGGCTATTACATCAACTTAGAAGCTTCATCTGTGTTCTACTATGGTGCTTTTAGTGTCTCCGCATACCGCAGCGCGCGACATAGCTTTGCAGACGATAAGTACAACCGTTTCAGAGAGAAGAGCGGCCAATGTGACGGTCTGGCTTATGTCGATTCGATAATATATTACGAAAAGGAACGGATTTGTCAGGTTTTTACTACACATGAACACTTTTCGCATTCTCCCGTTCAACTCAGCTGCTAGTCCTCTTTTCATGCAGAATCTTAAGGTCCTAGCTCATGTCCAAGGCACCAAAGCCAGCTACAAAGTCAATAATCGTTACCTAAAACTTGAATTGTACTACTTCTTACTGGCTATTACATCAACTTAGAAGCTTCATCTGTGTTCCACTATGGTGATTTTAGTGCCTCCGCATACCGCAGCACGCGACATAGTTTTGCAGACGATAAGTTCAACCGTTTCAGATAGAGGAGCGGCCAATGTGACGATCTGGCTTTAAGTCGATTCGATAACAAATGACGAAAATGGACGGATTTCTCAGGTTTTTACTACATATAAACTCTTTTCACATACTCCCATTCAACGCGGCTGCTAGTCCTCCTTTCATGCAGAATCTTAAGCTCCTAGCTCATGTCCAAGGCACCAAAGCCAGCTAAAAAGTCCATAATCGATACCTAAAACTTGAATTGTACTACTTCTTACTGGCTATTACATCAACTTAAAAGTTAATCTGTGTTCTATTATGGTGCTTTTAGTGTCTCCGCATACCGCAGCACGCGACATAGTTTTGCAGACGATAAGTACAACCGTTTCAGAGAGAAGAGCGGCCAATGTGACGCACTGCTTGAAGTGGATTCGATAATAAATTACGAAAACGGACGGATTCCTCACGTTTTTACTACATATGAACACTTTTCACATTCTCCCTTGCAACTCGGCTGCTAGTCCTCCTTTCATGCAGAATCTTAAGGTAATAGCTCGTGTCCAAGGCACCAAAGCCAGCAAAAAGTCCATAATCGATACCTAAAACTTGAATTGTACTACTTCTTACTGGCTATTACATCAATTTAAAAGCTTAATCTGTGTTTTACTATAGTGCTTTTAGTGTCTCCGCATACCGCAGCACGCGACATAGCTTTGCAGACGATAAGTACAACCGTTTCAGAGAGTAGAGCGGCCAATGTGACGCACTGCTTTAAGTCGATTCGATAAGAAATTACGAAAACGGTCGGATTTCTCAGGTTTTTACTACATATGAACACTTTTAACATTGTCCCTTGCAACTCGGCTGCTAGTCCTCCTTTCATGCAGAATATTAAGGTCCTAGCTCATGTACAAGGCAGAAAAGCCAGCTAAAATCTCAATAATCGATACCTAAAACTTGAATTGTACTACTTCTTACTGTATATTACAACAACTTAGAAACTTAATCTGTGTTCTACTATGGTGCTTTTAGTGTCTCCGCATACCGCAGCACGCGACATAGCTTTGCAGACGATAAGTACAACCGTTTCAGAGAGAAGAGGGGCCAATGTGACGATCTGGCTTTAAGTCGATTCGATAACAAATGACGAAAATGGACGGATTTCTCAGGTTTTTACTACATATGAACACTTTTCACATACTCCCGTGCAACGCAGCTGCTAGTCCTCCTTTCATGCAGAATCTTAAGGTCCTAGCTCATGTCCAAGGCACCAAAGCCAGCAAAAAGTCCATAATCGATACCTAAAACTTGAGTTGTACTACTTCTCACTGGCTATCACATCAACTTAGAAGCTTCATCTGTGTTCTACTATGGTGCTTTTAGTGTCTCCGCATACTGCAGCACGCGACATAGCTTTGCAGACGATAAGTACAACCGTTTCAGAGAGAAAAGCGGCCAATGTGACGCACTGCTTGAAGTCGATTCGATAATAAATTACGAAAACGGACGGATTCCTCACGTTTTTACTACATATGAACACTTTTCACATTCTCCCTTGCAAATCGGCTGCTAGTCCTCCTTTCATGCAGAATCTTAAGGTCCTAGCTCATGTCCAAGGCACCAAAGCCAGCAAAAAAGTCAATAATCGATACCTAAAACTTGAATTGTACTACTTCTTACTGGCTATTACATCAACTTAGAAGCTTAATCTGTGTTCTAATATGGTGCTTTTAGTGTCTCCGCATACCGCAGCACGCGACATAGCTTTGCAGACGAAAAGGACAACCGTTTCAGAGAGAAGAGCGGCCAATGTGACGCACTGCTTGAAGTGGATTCGATAATAAATTACGAAAACGGACGGATTCCTCACGTTTTTACTACATATGAACACTTTTCACATTCTCCCTTGCAACTCGGCTGCTAGTCCTCCTTTCATGCAGAATCTTAAGGCAATAGCTCGTGTCCAAGGCACCAAAGCCAGCAAAAAGTCCATAATCGATACCTAAAACTTGAATTGTACTACTTCTTACTGGTTATTACATCAACTTAAAAGCTTAATCTGTGTTTTACTATAGTGCTTTTAGTGTCTCCGCATACCGCAGCACGCGACATAGCTTTGCAGACGATAAGTACAACCGTTTCAGAGAGTAGAGCGGCCAATGTGACGCACTGCTTTAAGTCGATTCGATAAGAAATTACGAAAACGGTCGGATTTCTCAGGTTTTTACTACATATGAACACTTTTAACATTGTCCCTTGCAACTCGGCTGCTAGTCCCCTTTCATGCAGAATATTAAGGTCCTAGCTCGTGTCCAAGGCAGAAAAGCCAGCTAAAAACTCAATAATCGATACCTAAAACTTGAATTGTACTACTTCTTACTGACTATTACATCAACTTAGAAGCTTCATCTGTGTTCCGCTATGTTGATTTTAGTGCCTCCGCATACCGCAGCACGCGACATAGCTTTGCAGACGATAAGTACAACCGTTTCAGAGAGAAGAGGGGCCAATGTGACGATCTGGCTTTCAGTCGATTCGATAACAAATGACGAAAACGGACGGATTTATCAGGTTTTTACTACATATGAACACTTTTCACATTCTCCCTTGCAACTCGGCTGCTAGTCCTCCTTTCATGCAGAATCTTAAGGTCCTAGCTCATGTCCAAGGCACCAAAGCCAGCAAAAAGTCCATAATCGATACCTAAAACTTGAATTGTACTACTTCTTACTTGCTATTACATCAACTTAGAAGCTTAATCTGTGTTCTACTATGGTGCTTTTAGTGTCTCCGCATACCGCAGCACGCGACATAGCTTTGAGGACGATAAGTACAACCGTTTCAGAGAGAAGAGCGGCCAATGTGACGATCTGGCTTTAAGTCGATTTGATAACAAATGACGAAAATGGACGGATTTCTCAGGTTTTTACTGCATATGAACGTTTTTCACATACTCCCGTTCAACGCGGCTGCTAGTCCTCCTTTCATGCTGAATCTTAAGGTCCTAGCTCATGTGCAAGGCACCAAAGCCAGCTAAAAAGTCAATATTCGATACCTAAAACTTGAATTGTACTACTCCTTACTGGCTATTACATCAACTGAGAAGCTTCATCTGTGTTCTACAATGGTGCTTTTAGTGTCTCCGCATACCGCAGCACGCGACATAGCTTTGCAGACGATAAGTACAACCGTTTCAGAGAGAAGAGCGGCCAATGTGACGCACTGCTTTAAGTCGATTCGATAATAAATTACGAAAACGGACGGATTTCTCAGGTTTTTACTACATATGAACACTTTTCGTATCCTCGCGTGCAACTCGGCTGCTAGGCCTCCTTTCATGCAGAATCTTAAGGTCCTAGCTCATGTCCAAGGCACCAAAGCCAGCTAAAAAGTCAATAATCGATACCTAAAACTTGAATTGTACTACTTCTGACTGGCTACTACATCAACTTAGAAGCTTCATCTGTGTTCTACTATGGTGCTTTAAGTGTCTCCGCATACCGCAGCACGCGACACAGCTTTGCAGACGATAAGTACTACCGTTTCAGAGAGAAGAAGGGCCAATGTGACGATCTGGCTTTAAGTCGATTCGATAACAAATGACGAAAATGGACGGATTTCTCAGGTTTTTACTACATATGAACACTTTTCACATACTCCCGTGCAACGCGGCTGCTAGTCCTCCTTTCATGCAGAATCTTAAGGTCCTAGCTCATGTCCAAGGTACCAAAGCCAGCTAAAAGTCAATAATCGATACCTAAATCTTGAATTGTACTACTTCTTACTGGGTATTACATCAACTTTGAAGCTTCATCTGTGTTCTACTATGGTGCTTTCAGAGTCTCCGCATACCGCAGCACGCGACATAGCTTTGCAGACGATAAGTACAACCGTTTCAGAGAGAAGAGCGGCCAATGTGACGAACTGGCTTTAAGTCGATTCGATAACAAATGAAGAAAACGGACGGATTTCTCTGGTTTTTACTACATATGAACACTTTTCACATTCTCCCTTGCAACTCGGCTGCTAGTCCTCCTTTCATGCAGAATCTTAAGGTCCTAGCCTGTGTCCAAGGCACCAAAGCCAGCAAAAAGTCCATAATCGATACCTAAAACTTGAATTGTACTACTTCTTACTGGCTATTTCATCAACTTAAAAGCTTAATCTGTGTTCTACTATAGTGCTTTTAGTGTCTCCGCATACCGCAGCACGCGACATAGCTTTGCAGACGATAAGTACAACCGTTTCAGAGAGAAGAGCGGCCAATGTGACGCACTGCTTTAAGTCGATTCGATAATAAATTACGAAAACGGTCGGAATTCTCAGGTTTTTACTACATATGAACACTTTTCACATTCTCCCTTGCAACTCGGCTGCTAGTCCTCCTTTCATGCAGACTCTTAAGGTAATAGCTCGTGTCCAAGGCACCAAAGCCAGCAAAAAGTCCATAATCAATACCTAAAACTTGAATTGTACTACTTCTTACTGGCTATTACATCAACTTAAAAGCTTAATCTGTGTTTTACAATAGTGCTTTTAGTGTCTCCGCATACCACAGCACGCGACATAGCTTTGCAGACGATAAGTACTACCGTTTCAGAGAGTAGAGCGGCCAATGTGACGCACTGCTTTAAGTCGATTCGATAAGAAATTACGAAAACGGTCCGATTTCTCAGGTTTGTACTACATATGAACACTTTTCAC
Source organism: Schistocerca gregaria (assembly GCF_023897955.1). Taxonomy (NCBI): domain Eukaryota; kingdom Metazoa; phylum Arthropoda; class Insecta; order Orthoptera; family Acrididae; genus Schistocerca; species Schistocerca gregaria. The sequence continues at coordinate 3,223,750 of NW_026061812.1, read as the reverse complement.
ATTGTCCCTTGCAACTCGGCTGCTAGACCTCCTTTCATGCAGAATCTTAAGGTCCTAGCTCATGTCCAAGGCAGAAAAGCCAGCTAAAAAGTCAATAATCGATACCTAAAACTTGAATTGTACTACTTCTTACTGGCTATTACATCAACTTAGAAGCTTAATCTGTGTTCTACTATGGTGCTTTTAGTGTCACCGCATACCGCAGCACGCGACATAGCTTTGCAGACGATAAGTACAACCGTTTCAGAGAGAAGAGCGGCCAATGTGACGATCTGGCTTTAAGTCGATTCGATAATAAATTACGTAAACGGACGGATTTCTCAGGATTTTACTACATATGAACACTTTTCACATTCTCCCATGCAACACGGCTGCTAGTCCTCCTTTCATGCAGAATCTGAAGGACATAGCTCATGTCCAAGGCACAAAAGCCAGCTAAAAAGTCAATAATCGATACCTAAAACTTGAATTGTACTACTTCTTACTGGCTATTACATCAACTTAGAAGCTTCATCTGTGTTCCGCTATGTTGATTTTAGTGCCTCCGCATACCGCAGCACGCGACATAGCTTTGCAGACGATAAGTACAACCGTTTCAGAGAGAAGAGGGGCCAATGTGACGATCTGGCTTTAAGTCGATTCGATAACAAATGACGAAAACGGACGGATTTCTCAGGTTCTTACTACATATGAACACTTTTCGCATCCTCCCGTGCAACTCGGCTGCTAGTCCTCCTTTCATGCTGAATCTTAAGGTCCTAGCTCATGTGCAAGGCACCAAAGCCAGCTAAAAAGTCAATATTCGATACCTAAAACTTGAATTGTACTACTCCTTACTGGCTATTACATCAACTGAGAAGCTTCATCTGTGTTCTACAATGGTGCTTTTAGTGTCTCCGCATACCGCAGCACGCGACATAGTTTTGCAGACGATAAGTACAACCGTTTCAGAGAGAAGAGCGGCCAATGTGACGCACTGCTTTAAGTCGATTCGATAATAAATTACGAAAACGGACGGATTTCTCAGGTTTTTACTACATATGAACACTTTTCGTATCCTCGCGTGCAACTCGGCTGCTAGGCCTCCTTTCATGCAGAATCTTAAGGTCCTAGCTCATGTCCAAGGCACCAAAGCCAGCTAAAAAGTCAATATTCGATACCTAAAACTTGAATTGTACTACTCCTTACTGGCTATTACGTCAACTTAGAAGCTTCTTCTGTGTTCTACTATGGTGCTTTTAGTGTCTCCGCATATCGCAGCACGCGACATAGCTTTGCAGGCGATAAGTACAACCGTTTCAGAGAGAAGAGCGGCCAATGTGACGATCTGGCTTCAAGTTGATTCGATAACAAATGACGAAAACGGACGGATTTCTCAGGTTTTTACTACATATGAACACTTTTCACATACTCCCGATCAACTCGGCTGCTAGTCCTCCTTTCATGCAGAATCTTAAGGTCCTAGCTCAGGTCCAAGGCACCGAGGCCAGCTAAAAAGTCAATAATCGATACCTAAAACTTGAATTGTACTACTTCTGACTGGCTACTACATCAACTTAGAAGCTTCATCTGTGTTCTACTATGGTGCTTTAAGTGTCTGCGCATACCGCAGCACGCGACACAGCTTTGCAGACGATAAGTACTACCGTTTCAGAGAGAAGAAGGGCCAATGTGACGATCTGGCTTTAAGTCGATTCGATAACAAATGACGAAAATGGACGGATTTCTCAGGTTTTTACTACATATGAACACTTTTCACATACTCCCGTGCAACGCGGCTGCTAGTCCTCCTTTCATGCAGAATCTTAAGGTCCTAGCTCATGTCCAAGGTACCAAAGCCAGCTAAAAGTCAATAATCGATACCTAAATCTTGAATTGTACTACTTCTTACTGGGTATTACATCAACTTTGAAGCTTCATCTGTGTTCTACTATGGTGCTTTCAGAGTCTCCGCATACCGCAGCACGCGACATAGCTTTGCAGACGATAAGTACAACCGTTTCAGAGAGAAGAGCGGCCAATGTGACGATCTGGCTTTAAGTCGATTCGATAACAAATGAAGAAAACGGACGGATTTCTCTGGTTTTTACTACATATGAACACTTTTCACATTCTCCCTTGCAACTCGGCTGCTAGTCCTCCTTTCATGCAGAATCTTAAGGTCCTAGCCTGTGTCCAAGGCACCAAAGCCAGCAAAAAGTCCATAATCGATACCTAAAACTTGAATTGTACTACTTCTTACTGGCTATTTCATCAACTTAAAAGCTTAATCTGTGTTCTACTATAGTGCTTTTAGTGTCTCCGCATACCGCAGCACGCGACATAGCTTTGCAGACGATAAGTACAACCGTTTCAGAGAGAAGAGCGGCCAATGTGACGCACTGCTTTAAGTCGATTCGATAATAAATTACGAAAACGGTCGGAATTCTCAGGTTTTTACTACATATGAACACTTTTCACATCCTCCCGTGCAACTCGGCTGCTAGTCCTCCTTTCATGCAGAATCTTAAGGTCCTAGCTCATGTCCAAGGCACCAAAGCCAGCAAAAAAGTCAATAATCGATACCTAAAACTTGCATTGTACTACTTCTTACTGGCTATTACATCAACTAAGGAGCTTTATCTGTGTTCTACTATGGTGCTTTTAGTGTCACCGCATACCGCAGCACGCGACATAGCTTTGCAGACGATAAGTACAACCGTTTCAGAGAGAAGAGCGGCCAATGTGACGCACTGCTTGAAGTCGATTCGATAATAAATTACGAAAACGGACGGATTCCTCACGTTTTTACTACATATGAACACTTTTCACATTCTCCCTTGCAACTCGGCTGCTAGTTCTCCTTTCATGCAGACTCTTAAGGTAATAGCTCGTGTCCAAGGCACCAAAGCCAGCAAAAAGTCCATAATCAATACCTAAAACTTGAATTGTACTACTTCTTACTGGCTATTACATCAACTTAAAAGCTTAATCTGTGTTTTACAATAGTGCTTTTAGTGTCTCCGCATACCACAGCACGCGACATAGCTTTGCAGACGATAAGTACAACCGTTTCAGAGAGAAGAGCGGCCAATGTGACGCACTGCTTTAAGTCGATTCGATAAGAAATTACGAAAACGGTCCGATTTCTCAGGTTTGTACTACATATGAACACTTTTCACATTGTCCCTTGCAACTCGGCTGCTAGACCTCCATTCATGCAGAATCTTAAGGTCCTAGCTCATGTCCAAGGCAGAAAAGCCAGCTAAAAAGTCAATAATCGATACCTAAAACTTGAATTGTACTACTTCTTACTGGCTATTACATCAACTTAGAAGCTTAATCTGTGTTCTACTATGGTGCTTTTAGTGTCACCGCATACCGCAGCACGCGACATAGCTTTGCAGACGATAAGTACAACCGTTTCAGAGAGAAGAGCGGCCAATGTGACGATCTGGCTTTAAGTCGATTCGATAATAAATTACGTAAACGGACGGATTTCTCAGGATTTTACTACATATGAACACTTTTCACATTCTCCCATGCAACTCGGCTGCTAGTCCTCCTTTCATGCAGAATCTTAAGGACATAGCTCATGTCCAAGGCACAAAAGCCAGCTAAAAAGTCAATAATCGATACCTAAAACTTGAATTGTACTACATCTTACTGGCTATTACATCAACTTAGAAGCTTCATCTGTGTTCCGCTATGTTGATTTTAGATCCTCCGCATACCGCAGCACGCGACATAGCTTTGCAGACGATAAGTACAACCGTTTCAGAGAGAAGAGGGGCCAATATGACGATCTGGCTTTAAGTCGATTCGATAACAAATGACGAAAACGGACGGATTTCTCAGGTTCTTACTACATATGAACACTTTTCGCATCCTAGCGTGCAACTCGGCTGCTAGTCCTCCTTTCATGCTGAATCTTAAGGTCCTAGCTCATGTCCAAGGCACCAAAGCCAGCTAAAAAGTCAATATTCGATACCTAAAACTGGAATTGTACTACTCCTTATTGGCTATTACATCAACTGAGAAGCTTCATCTGTGTTCTACTATGGTGCTTTTAGTGTCTCCGCAAACCGCAGCACGCGACATAGCTTTGCAGACGATAAGTACAACCGTTTCAGAGAGAAGAGCGGCCAATGTGACGCACTGCTTTAAGTCGATTCGATAATAAATTACGAAAACGGACGGATTTCTCAGGTTTTTACTACATATGAACACTTTTCGTATCCTCCCGTGCAACTCGGCTGCTAGTCCTCCTTTCATGCAGAATCTTAAGGTCCTAGCTCAGGTCCAAGGCACCGAGGCCAGCTAAAAAGTCAATAATCGATACCTAAAACTTGAATTGTACTACTTCTGACTGGCTACTACATCAACTTAGAAGCTTCATCTGTGTTCTACTATGGTGCTTTAAGTGTCTCCGCATACCGCAGCACGCGACACAGCTTTGCAGACGATAAGTACTACCGTTTCAGAGAGAAGAAGGGCCAATGTGACGATCTGGCTTTAAGTCGATTCGATAACAAATGACGAAAATGGACGGATTTCTCAGGTTTTTACTACATATGAACACTTTTCACATACTCCCGTGCAACGCGGCTGCTAGTCCTCCTTTCATGCAGAATCTTAAGGTCCTAGTTCATGTCCAAGGTACCAAAGCCAGCTAAAAAGTCAATAATCGATACCTAAATCTTGAATTGTACTACTTCTTACTGGGTATTACATCAACTTTGAAGCTTCATCTGTGTTCTACTATGGTGCTTTCAGAGTCTCCGCATACCGCAGCACGCGACATAGCTTTGCAGACGATAAGTACAACCGTTTCAAAGAGAAGAGCGGCCAATGTGTCGATCTGGCTTTAAGTCGATTCGATAACAAATGACGAAAACGGACGGATTCTTCACGTTTTTACTACATATGAACACTTTTCACATTCTCCCTTGCAACTCGGCTGCTAGTCATCCTTTCATGCAGAATCTTAAGGTAATAGCTCGTGTCCAAGGCACCAAAGCCAGCAAAAAGTCCATAATCGATACCTAAAACTTGAATTGTACTACTTCTAACTGTATATTACATCAACTTAGAAACTTAATCTGTGTTCTACTATGGTGCTTTTTGTGTCTCCGCATACCGCAGCACGCGACATAGCTTTGCAGACGATAAGTACAACCGTTTCAGAGAGAAGAGCGGCCAATGTGACGATCTGGCTTTAAGTCGATTCGATAATAAATTACGTAAACGGACGGATTTCTCAGGATTTTACTACATATGAACACTTTTCACATTCTCCCATGCAACTCGGCTGCTAGTCCTCCTTTCATGCAGAATCTTAAGGACATAGCTCATGTCCAAGGCACAAAAGCCAGCTAAAAAGTCAATAATCGATACCTAAAACTTGAATTGTACTACTTCTTACTGGCTATTACATCAACTTAGAAGCTTCATCTGTGTTCCGCTATGTTGATTTTAGTGCCTCCGCATACCGCAGCACGCGACATAGCTTTGCAGACGATAAGTACAACCGTTTCAGAGAGAAGAGGGGCCAATGTGACGATCTGGCTTTAAATCGATTCGATAACAAATGACGAAAATGGACGGATTTCTCAGGTTTTTACTACATATGAACACTTTTCACATACTCCCGTGCAACGCAGCTGCTAGTCCTCCTTTCATGCAGAATCTTAAGGTCTTAGCTCATGTCCAAGGCACCAAAGCCAGCTAAAAAGTCAATAATTGATACCTAAAACTTGAATTGTACTACTTCTTACTTGCTATTACATCAACTTAGAAGCTTCATCTGTGTTCCACTATGGTTATTTTAGTGTCTCCGCATACCGCAGCACGCGACATAGCTTTGCATACGATAAGTACAACCGTTACAGAGAGAAGAGCGACCAATGTGACGATCTGGCTTTAAGTCGATTCGATAACAAATGACAAAAACGAACGGATTTGTCAGGTTTTTACTACATATGAACACTTTTAACATTGTCCCTTGCTCCTCGGCTGCTAGTCCTCCTTTCATACAGAATCTTAAGGTCCTAGCTCATGTCCAAGGCACCTAGGCCAGCAAAAAGTCCATAATCGATACCTAAAACTTGAATTGTACTACTTCTTACTGGCTATTACATCAACTTAGAAGCTTAAACTGTGTTCTACTATGGTGCTTTTAGTGTCTCCGCATACCGCAGCACGCGACATAGCTTTGCAGACGATAAGTACAACCGTTTCAGAGAGAAGAGCCACCAATGTGACGATCTGGCTTTAAGTCGATTCGATAATAAATTACGTAAACGGACAGATTTCTCAGGATTTTACTACACATGAACGCTTTTCGCATTCTCCCGTTCAACTCGGCTGCTAGTCCTCCTTTCATGCAGAATCTTAAGGACCTAGCTCATGTCCAAGGCACCAAAGCCAGCTAAAAAGTCAATAATCGATACCTAAAACTTGAATTGTACAACTTCTTACTGGCTATTAGATCAACTTAGAAGCTTAATCTGTGTTCTACTATAGTGCTTATAGTGTCTCAGCATACCGCAGCACGCGACATAGCTTTGCAAACGACAAGTACAACCGTTTCAGAGAGAAGAGCGGCCAATGTGACGATCTGGCTTTAAGTCGATTCGATAATAAATTACGAAAACGGACGGATTCCTCACGTTTTTACTACATATGAACACTTTTCACATTCTCCCTTGCAACTCGGCTGCTAGTCCTCCTTTCATGCAGAATCTTAAGGTACTAGCTCATGTCCAAGGCACCAAAGCCAGCAAAAAGTCCATAATCAATACCTAAAACTTGAATTGTACTACTTCTTACTTGCTATTACATCAACTTAGAAGCTTAATCTGTGTTCTACTATTGTGCTTTTAGTGTCTCCGCATACCGCAGCACGCGACATAGCTTTGCAGACGATAAGTACAACCGTTTCAGAGAGAGGAGCGGCCAATGTGACGATCTGGCTTTAAGTCGATTCGATAACAAATGACGATAATGGACGGATTTCTCAGGTATCTACTACATATGAACACTTTTCACATACTCCCGTGCAACGCGGCTGGTAGTCCTCCTTTCATGCGAAATCTTAAGGTCCTTGCTCATGTCCAAGGCACCAAAGCCAGCTAAAAAGTCAATAATCGATACCTAAAACTTGAGTTGTACTACTTCTCACTGGCTATCACATCAACTTAGAAGCTTCATCTGTGTTCTACTATGGTGCTTTTAGTGTCTCCGCATACTGCAGCACCCGACATAGCTTTGCAGACGATAAGTACAACCGTTTCAGAGAGAAGAGGGGCCAATGTGACGATCTGGGTTTAAGTCGATTCGATAACAAATGACGAAAACGGACGGATTTCTGAGGTTCTTACTACATATGAACACTTTTCGCATCCTCCCGTGCAACTCGGCTCTAGTCCTCCTTTCATGCTGAATCTTAAGGTCCTAGCTCATGTCCAAGGCACCAAAGCCAGCTAAAAAGTCAATATTCGATACCTAAAACTTGAATTGTACTATTCCTTACTGGCTATTACATCAACTTAGAAGCTTCATCTGTGTTCTACTATGGTGCTTTTAGTGTCTCCGCATACCGCAGCACGCGACATAGCTTTGCAGACGATAAGTACAACCGTTTCAGAGAGAAGAGCGGGCAATGTGACGCACTGCTTTAAGTCGATTCGATAATAAATTACGAAAACGGACGGATTTCTCAGGTTTTTACTACATATGAACACTTTTCGTATCCTCCCGTGCATCTCGGCTGCTAGTCCTCCTTTCATGCAGAATCTTAAGGTCCTAGCTCATGTCCAAGGCACCAAAGCCAGCTAAAAAGTCAATATTCGATACCTAAAACTTGAATTGTACTACTCCTTACTGGCTATTACATCAACTTAGAAGCTTCACCTGTGTTCTACTATGGTGCTTTTAGTGTCTCCGCATATCGCAGCACGCGACATAGCTTTGCAGACGATAAGTACAACCGTTTCAGAGAGAAGAGCGGCCAATGTGACGATCTGGCTTCAAGTTGATTCGATAACAAATGACGAAAACGGACGGATTTCTCAGGTTTTTACTACATATGAACACTTTTCACATATTCCCGATCAACTCGGCTGCTAGTCCTCCTTTCATGCAGAATCTTAAGGTCCTAGCTCAGGTCCAAGGCACCAAAGCCAGCTAAAAAGTCAATAATCGATACCTAAAACTTGAATTGTACTACTTCTGACTGGCTATTACATCAACTTAGAAGCTTCATCTGTGTTCTACTATGGTGCTTTCAGAGTCTCCGCATACCGCAGCACGCGACATAGCTTTGCAGACGATAAGTACAACCGTTTCAGAGAGAAGAGCGGCAATGTGACGATCTGGCTTTAAGTCGATTCGATAACAAATGACAAAAACGGACGGATTTCTCTGGTTTTTACTACATATGAACACTTTTCACATTCTCCCATGCAACTCGGCTGCTAGTCCTCCTTTCATGCAGAATCATAAAGTCCTAGCTCATGTCCAAGGCACCAAAGCCAGCTAAAAAGTCAATAATCGATACCTAAAACTTGAATTGTACTACTTCTTACTTGCTATTACATCAACTTAGAAGCTTCATCTGTGTTCCACTATGGTTATTTTAGTGTCTCCGCATACCGCAGCACGCGACATAGCTTTGCAGACGATAAGTACAACCGTTTCAGAGAGAAGAGCGACCAATGTGACGATCTGGCTTTAAGTCGATTCGATAACAAATGACAAAAACGAACGGATTTCTCAGGTTTTTACTACATATGAACACTTTTCACATACTCCCGATCAACTCGGCTGCTAGTCCTCCTTTCATGCAGAATCTTAAGGTCCTAGCTCAGGTCCAAGGCACCAAAGCCAGCTAAAAAGTCAATAATCGATACCTAAAACTTGAATTGTACTACTTCTGACTGGCTATTACATCAACTTAGAAGCTTCATCTGTGTTCTACTATGGTGCTCTAAGTGTCTCCGCATACCGCAGCACGCGACATAGCTTTGCAGACGATAAGTACAACCGTTTCAGGGAGAAGAGCGGCCAATGTGACGATCTGGCTTTAAGTCGATTCGATAACAAATGACGAAAATGGAAGGATTTCTCAAGTTTTTACTACATATGAACACTTTTCACATATTCCCGTGCAACGCGGCTGCTAGTCCTCCTTTCATGCGAAATCTTAAGGTCCTTGCTCATGTCCAAGGCACCAAAGCCAGCTAAAAAGTCAATAATCGAAACCTAAAACTTGAGTTGTACTACTTCTCACTGGCTATCACATCAACTTAGAAGCTTCATCTGTGTTCTACTATGGTGCTTTTAGTGTCTCCGCATACTGCAGCACCCGACATAGCTTTGCAGACGATAAGTACAACCGTTTCAGAGAGAAGAGGGGCCAATGTGACGATCTGGCTTTAAGTCGATTCGATAACAAATGACGAAAACGGACGGATTTCTCAGGTTCTTACTACATATGAACACTTTTCGCATCCTCCCGTGCAACTCGGCTGCTAGTCCTCCTTTCATGCTGAATCTTAAGGGCCTAGCTCATGTCCAAGGCACCAAAGCCAGCTAAAAAGTCAATATTCGATACCTAAAACTTGAATTGTACTACTCCTTACTGGCTATTACATCAACTTAGAAGCTTCATCTGTGTTCTACTATGGTGCTTTTAGTGTCTCCGCATACCGCAGCACGCGACATAGCTTTGCAGACGATAAGTACAACCGTTTCAGAGAGAAGAGCGGGCAATGTGACGCACTGCTTTAAGTCGATTCGATAATAAATTACGAAAACGGACGGATTTCTCAGGCTTTTACTACATATGAACACTTTTCGTATCCTCCCGTGCAATTCGGCTGCTAGTCCTCCTTTCATGCAGAATCTTAAGGTCCTAGCTCGTGTCCAAGGCACCAAAGCCAGCTAAAAAGTTTATATTCGATACCTAAAACTTGAATTGTACTACTCCTTACTGGCTATTACATCAACTTAGAAGCTTCTTCTGTGTTCTCCTATGGTGCTTTTAGTGTCTCCGCATACCGCAGCACGCGACATAGCTTTGCAGACGATAAGTACAACCGTTTCAGAGAGAAGAGCGGCCAATGTGACGATCTGGCTTTAAGTCGATTCGATAACAAATGACGAAAATGGACGGATTTTTCAGGTTTTTACTACATATGAACACTTTTCACATACTCCCGTGCAACGCGGCTGCTAGTCCTCCTTCATGCAGAATCTTAAGGTCCTAGCTCATGTCCAAGGCACCAAAGCCATCTAAAAAGTCAATAATCGATACCTAAATCTTGAATTGTACTACTTCTTACTGGGTATTACATCAACTTTGAAGCTTCATCTGTGTTCTACTATGGTGCTTTCAGAGTCTCCGCATACCGCAGCACGCGACATAGCTTTGCAGACGATAAGTACAACCGTTTCAGAGAGAAGAGCGGCCAATGTGACGATCTGGCTTTAAATCGATTCGATAACAAATGACGAAAACGGACGGATTTCTCTGGTTTTTACTACATATGAACACTTTTCACATTCTCCCATGCAACTCGGCTGCTAGTCCTCCTTTCATGCAGAATCATAAAGTCCTAGCTCATGTCCAAGGCAGAAAAGCCAGCTAAAAAGTCAATAATCGATACCTAAAACTTGAATTGTACTACTTCTTACTGGGTATTACATCAACTTAGAAGCTTATTCTGTGTTCTACTATGGTACTTTTAGTGTCTCCGCATACCGCAGCACGCGACATAGCTTTGCAGACGATAAGTACAACCGTTTCAGAGAGAAGAGCGGCCAATGTGACGCACTGCTTTAAGTCGATTCGATAATAAATTACGAAAACGGACGGATTTCTCAGGTTTTTACTACATATGAACACTTTTCGCATCCTCCCGTGCAACTCGGCTGCTAGTCCTCCTTTCATGCAGAATCTTAAGGTCCTAGCTCATGTCCAAGGCACCAAAGCCAGCTAAAAAGTCAATATTCGATACCTAAAACTTGAATTGTACTACTCCTTACTGGCTATTCCATCAACTTAGAAGCTTCATCTGTGTTCCGCTATGGTGATTTTAGTGCCTCCGCATACCGCAGCACGCGACATAGCTTTGCAGACGATAAGTACAATCGTTTCAGAGAGAAGAGGGGCAAATGTTACGATCTGGCTTTAAGTCGATTCGATAACAAATGACAAAAACGAACGGATTTCTCAGGTTTTTACTACATATGAACACTTTTAACATTGTCCCTTGCAACTCGGCTGCTAGCCCTCCTTTCATGCAGAATCTTAAGGTCCTAGCTCATGTCCAAGGCACCAAAGCCAGCAAAAAGTCCATAATCGATACCTAAAACCTGAATTGTACTACTTCTTACTATCTATTACATCAACTTAGAAGCTTAATCTGTGTTCTACTATGGTGCTTTTAGTGTCTCCGCATACCACAGCACGCGACATAGCTTTGCAGACGATAAGTACAACCGTTTCAGAGAGAAGAGCGGCCAATGTGACGCACTGCTTTAAGTCGATTCGATAATAAATTACGAAAACGGACGGATTTCTCGGGTTTTTACTACATATGAACACTTTTCGCATCCTCCCGTGCAACTCGGCTGCTACTCCTCCTTTCATGCAGAATCTTAAGGTCCTAGCTCATGTCCAAGGCACAAAAGCCAGCCAAAAAGTCAATATTCGATACCTAAAACTTGAATTGTACTACTCCTTACTGGCTATTACATCAACTTAGAAGCTACACCTGTGTTCTACTATGGTGCTTTTAGTGTCTCCGCATATCGCTGCCAGCGACATAGCTTTGCAGACGATAAGTATAACCGTTTCAGAGAGAAGAGCGGCCAATGTGACGATCGGGCTTTGAGTCGATTCGATAACAAATGACGAAAACGGACGGATTTCTCAGGTTTTTACTACATATGAACACTTTTCACATACTCCCGATCAACTCGGCTGCTAGTCCTCCTTTCATGCAGAATCTTAAGGTCCTAGCTCAGGTCCAGGCACCAAAGCCAGCTAAAAAGTTAATAATCGATACCTAAATCTTGAATTGTACTACTTCTGACTGGCTATTACATCAACTTAGAAGCTTCATCTGTGTTCTACTATGGTGCTTTTAGTGTCTCCGCATATCGCAGCACGCAACATAGCTTTGCAGGAGATAAGTACAACCGTTTCAGAGAGAAGAGCGGCCAATGTGACGATCTGGCTTTAAGTCGATTCGATAACAAATGACGAAAACGGACGGATTTCTCAGGTTTTTACTACATATGAACACTTTTCACATTCTCCCATGCAACTCGGCTGCTAGTCTTCCTTTCATGCAGAATCATAAAGTCCTAGCTCATGTCCAAGGCAGAAAAGCCAGCTAAAAAGTCAATAATCGATACCTAAAACTTGAATTGTACTACTTCTTACTGGGTATTACATCAACTTAGAAGCTTATTCTGTGTTCTACTATGGTACTTTTAGTGTCTCCGCATACCGCAGCACGCGACATAGCTTTGCAGACGATAAGTACAACCGTTTCAGAGAGAAGAGCGGCCAATGTGACGCACTGCTTTAAGTCGATTCGATAATAAATTACGAAAACGGACGGATTTCTCAGGTTTTTACTACATATGAACACTTTTCGCATCCTCCCGTGCAACTCGGCTGCTAGTCCTCCTTTCATGCAGAATCTTAATGTCCTAGCTCATGTCCAAGGCACTAAAACCAGCTAAAAAGTCAATATTCGATACCTAAAACTTGAATTGTACTACTCCTTACTGGCTATTACATCAACTTAGAAGCTTCATCTGTGTTCTACTATGGTGCTTTTAGTGTCTCCGCATACCGCAGCACGCGACATAGCTTTGCAGACGATAAGTACATCCGTTTCAGAGAGAAGAGCGGACAATGTCACGATCTGGCTTCAAGTCGATTCGATAACAAATGACGAAAACGGATGGATTTCTCAGGTTTTTACTACATATGAACACTTTTCACATTCTCCCATGCAACTCGGCTGCTAGTCCTCCTTTCATGCAAAATCTTAAGGACATAGCTCATTACCAAGGCACCAAAATCTTAAGGACATAGCTCATTACCAAGGCACCAAAGCCAGCTAAAAAGTCAATTATCGATGCCTAAAACTTGAATTGTACTACTTCTTACTGGGTATTACATCAACTTAGAAGCTTAATCTGTGTTCTACTATGGTGCTTTTAGTGTCTCCGCATACCGCAGCACGCGACATAGCTTTGCAGACGATAAGTACAACCGTTTCAGAGAGAAAAGCGGCCAATGTGACGCACTGCTTAAACTCGATTCGATAATAAATTACGAAAACGGACGGATTTCTCAGGTTTTTACTACATATGAACACTTTTCGCATCCTCCCGTGCAACTCGGCTGCTAGTCCTCCTTCCATGCAGAATCTTAAGGTCCTAGCTCATGTCCAAGTCTCCAAACCCAGCTAAAAAGTCAATATTCGATACCTAAAACTTGAATTGTACTACTCCTTACTGGCTATTCCATCAACTTAGAAGCTTCATCTGTGTTCTACTATGGTGCTTTTAGTGTCTCCGCATACCGCATCACGCGACATAGCTTTGCAGACGATAAGTACAACCGTTTCAGAGAGAAGAGCGGCCAATGTGACGATCTGGCTTCAAGTCGATTCGATAACAAATGACGAAATCGGACGGATTTCTCAGTTTTTTACTACATATGAACACTTTTCACATTCTCCCATGCAATTCGGCTGCTAGTCCTCCTTTCATGCAGAATCTTAAGGACATAGATCATGACCAAGGCACCAAAGCCAGCTAAAAAGTCAATTATCGATACCTAAAACTTGAATTGTACTACTCCTTACTGGCTATTACATCAACTTAGAAGCTTCATCTGTGTTCCGCAATGGTGATTTTAGTGCCTCCGCATACCGCAGCACGCGACATAGCTTTGCAGACGATAAGTACAATCGTTTCAGAGAGAAGAGGGGCAAATGTGACGATCTGGCTATAAGTCGATTCGATAACAAATGACAAAAACGAACGGATTTCTTAGGTTTTTAATACATATGAACACTTTTAACATTGTCCCTTGCAACTCGGCTGCTAGTCCTACTTTCATGCAGAATCTTAAGGTCCTAGGTCATGTCCAAGGCACCAAAGCCAGCAAAAAGTCCATAATCGATACCTAAAACCTGAATTGTACTACTTCTTACTGGCTATTACATCAACTTAGAAGCTCCATCTGTGTTCCACTATGGTGATTTTAGTGCCTCCGCATACCGCAGCACGCGACATAGCTTTGCAGACGATAAGTACAACCGTTTCAGATAGAGGAGCGGCCAATGTGACGACCTTTCTTTAAGTCGATTCGATAACAAATGACGAAAATGGAAGGTTTTTTCAGGTTTTTACTACATATAAACACCTATCACATACTCCTGTGCAACGCGACTGCTAGTCCTCCTTTCATGCAGAATCTTAAGGTCCTAGCTCATGTCCAATGTACCAAAGCCAGCTAAAATGTCATTAATCGATACCTAAAACTTGAATTGTACTACCCCTTACTGGCTATTACGTCAACTTAGAAGCTTCATCTGTGTTCTACTATAGTGCTTTTAGTGTCTCCGCATACCGAAGCACGCGACATAGCTTTGCAGACGATAAGTACAACCGTTTCAGAGAGAAGAGCGTCAAATGTGACGATCTGGCTTTAAGTCGATTCGATAACAAATGACGAAAACGAACGGATTTCTCAGGTTTTTACTACATATGAACACTTTTAACATTCTCCCTTGCAACTCGGCTGCTAGCCCTCCTTTCATGCAGAATCTTAAGGTCCTACCTCATGTCCAAGGCACCAAAGCCAGCAAAAAGTCAATAATCGATACCTAAAACTTGAATTATACTACTTCTTACTGGCTATTGCATCAACTTAGAAGCTTAATCTGTGTTCTACTATGGTGCTCTTAGTGTCTCCGCATACCGCAGCACGCGACATAGCTTTGCAGACGATAAGTACAACCGTTTCAGAGAGAAGAGCGGCCAATGTGACGATCTGGCTTTAAGTCGATTCGATAATAAATTGCGAAAACGGTCGGATTTCTCAGGTTTTTACTACACATGAACACTTTTCGCATTCTCCCGTTCAACTCGGCTGCTAGTCCTCCTTTCATGCAGAATCTTAAGGTCCTAGCTCATGTCCAAGGCACCAAAGCCAGCTAAAAAGTCAATAATCGATACCTAAATCTTGAATTGTACTACTTCTTACTGGCTATTACATCAACTTAGAAGCTTCATCTGTGTTCTACTATGGTGCATTAAGTGTCTCCGCATCCCGCAGCACTCGTCATAGCTTTGCAGACGATAAGTACAACCGTTTCACAGAGAAGAGCGGCCAATGTGACGATCTGGCTTTAAGTCGATTCGATAACAAATGACGAAAACGGACGGATTTCTCAGGTTTTTACTACATATGAACACTTTTCACATTCTCCCATGCAACTCGGCTGCTAGTCCTAATTTCATGCAGAATCATAAGGTCCTAGCTCATGTCCAAGGCACCAAAGCCAGCTAAAAAGTCAATAATCGATACCTAAAACTTGAATTGTACTACTTCTTACTGGGTATTACATCAACTTAGAAGCTTAATCTGTGTTCTACTATGGTGCTTTTAGTGTCTCCGCATACCGCAGCACGCGATATAGCTTTGCAGACGATAAGTACAACCGTTTCAGAGAGAAGAGCGGCCAATGTGACGCACTGCTTTAAGTCGATTCGATAATAAATTACGAAAACGGACGGATTTCTCAGGTTTTTACTACATATGAACACTTTTCGCATCCTCCCGTGCAACTCGGCTGCTAGTCCTCCTTTCATGCAGAATCTTAAAGTCCTAGCTCATGTCCAAGGCACCAAAGCCAGCTAAAAAGTCAATATTCGACACCTAAAACTTGAATTGTACTACTCCTTACTGGCTATTACATCAACTTAGAAGCTTCATCTGTGTTCTACTATGGTGCTTTTAGTGTTTCCGCATACCGCAGCACGCGACAAAGCTGTGCAGACGATAAGTACAACCGTTTCAGAGAGAAGAGCGGCCAATGTGACGATCTGGCTTTAAGTCGATTCGATAACAAATGACGAAAATGGACGGATTTCTCAGGTTTTTACTACATATGAACACTTTTCACATACTCCCGTGCAACGCGGCTGCTACTCCTCCTTTCATGCGGAATCTTAAGGTCCTAGCTCATGTCCAAGGCACAAAAGCCAGCTAAAAAGTCAATAATCGATACCTAAAACTTGAGTTGTACTACTTCTCACTGGCTATCACATCAACTTAGAAGCTTCATCTGTGTTCTACTATGGTGCTTTTAGTGTCTCCGCATATTGCAGCACGCGACATAGCTTTGCAGACGATAAGTACAACCGTTTCAGCGAGGAGAGGGACCAATGTGACGATCTGGCTTTAAGTCGATTCGATAACAAATGACGAAAACGGACGGATTTCTCAGGTTTTTACTACATATGAACACTTTTCGCATCCTCGAGTGCAACTCGGCTGCTAGTCCTCCTTTCATGCAGAATCATAAGGTCCTAGCTCATGTCCAAGGCACCAAAGCCAGCTAAAAAGTCAATATTCGATACCTAAAACTTGAATTGTACTACTCCTTACTGGCTATTACATCAACTTAGAAGCTTCATCTGTGTTCTACAATTGTGCTTTTAGTGTCTCCGCATACCGCAGCACGCGACATAGCTTTTAAGACGATAAGTACAACCGTTTCGGAGAGAAGAGGGGCTAATGTGCCGATCTGGCTATAAGCCGATTGGATAACAAATGACGAAAATGGACGGATTTCATAGGTTTTTACTACATATGAACACTTTTCACATACTCCCGTGCAACGCGGCTGCTAGTCCTCCTTTCATGCAGAATGTTGAGGTCCTAACTCATGTCCAAGGCACAAAAGCCAGATAAAAAGTCGATAATCGGTACCTAAATCTTGAATTTTACTACTTCTTACTGGCTATTACATCAACTTTGAAGCTTCATCTGTGTTCTACTATGGTGCTTTTAGTGTCTCCGCGTACCGCAGCACGCGACATAGCTTTGCAGACGAAAAGTACTACCGTTTCAGAGTGAAGAGCGGCCAATGTGACGATCTGGCTTTAAGTCGATTCGATAACAAATGACAAAAACGGACGGATTTCTCAGGTTTTTACTATATATGAACACTTTTCACATTCTCACATGCAACTCGGCTGCAAGTCCTCCTTTCATGCAGAATCATTAGGTCCTAGCTCATGTCCAAGGCAAAAAAGCAAGCTGAAAAGTAATAATCGATACCTAAAACTTGAATTGTACTACTCCTTACTGGCTATTACATCAACTTAGAAGCTTCATCTGTGTTCTACTACGGTGCTTTTAGTGTCTCCGCATACCGCAGCACGCGACATAGCTTTGCAAACGACAAGTACAACCGTTTCAGAGAGGAGAGCGGCCAATGTTGAGCACTGCTTTAAGTCGATTCGATAAGAAATTAAGAAAACGGACGGATTTCTCAGGTTTTTACTACATATGAACACTTTTCGCATCCTCCCGTGCAACTCAGCTGCTAGTCCTCCTTTCATGCAGAATCTTAAGGTCCTAACTCATGTCCAAGGCACCAAAGCCAGCTAAAAAGTCAATATTCGATACCTAAAACTTGAATTGTACTACTCCTTACTGGCTATTACATCAACTGAGAAGCTTCATCTGTGTTCTACTATGGTGCTTTTAGTGTCTCCGCATACCGCAGCACGCGACATAGCTTTGCAGACGATAAGTACAACCGTTTCAGAGAGAAGAGCGGCCAATGTGACGATCAGGCTTCAAGTTGATTCGGTAACAAATGACGAAAACGGACGGATTTCTCAGGTTTTCACTACATATGATCACTTTTCACATACTCCCGTGCAACGCTGCTGCTAGTCCTCCTTTCATGCTGAATCTTAAGGACATAGCTCATGACCAAGGCACCAAAGCCAGCTAAAAAGTCAATAATCGATACCTAAAACTTGAATTGTACTACTTCTTACTGGCTATTACATCAACTTAGAAGCTTCATCTGTGTTCTACTATGGTGCTTTTAGTGTCTCCGCATACCGCAGCACGCGACATAGCTTTGCAGACGATAAGTACAACCGTTTCAGAGAGGAGAGCGACCAATGTGACGATCTGGCTTTGAGTCGATTCGATAACAAATGACGAAAACGAACGGATTTCTCAGGTTTTTAATACATATGAACACTTTTCACATTCTCCCGTGCAACTCGGCTGCTAGTCCTCGTTTCATGCAGAATCTTAAGGCCCGAGCTCATGTCCAAGGCACCAAAGAAGGGTAAAAAGTCAATAATCGATACCTAAATCTTGAATTGTACTATTTCTTAGAGGCTATTACATCAACTTAGAAGCTTAATCTGTGTTCTACTATGGTGCTTTTAGTGTCTCCGCATACCGCAGCACGCGACAAAGCTGTGCAGACGATAAGTACAACCGTTTCAGAGAGAAGAGCGGCCAATGTGACGATCTGGCTTTAAGTCGATTCGATAACAAATGACGAAAATGGACGGATTTCTCAGGTTTTTACTACATATGAACACTTTTCACATACTCCCGTGCAACGCGGCTGCTACTCCTCCTTTCATGCGGAATCTTAAGGTCCTAGCTCATGTCCAAGGCACAAAAGCCAGCTAAAAAGTCAATAATCGATACCTAAAACTTGAGTTGTACTACTTCTCACTGGCTATCACATCAACTTAGATGCTTCATCTGTGTTCTACTATGGTGCTTTTAGTGTCTCCGCATATTGCAGCACGCGACATAGCTTTGCAGACGATAAGTAAAACCGTTTCAGCGAGGAGAGGGGCCAATGTGACGATCTGGCTTTAAGTCGATTCGATAACAAATGACGAAAACGGACGGATTTCTCAGGTTTTTACTACATATGAACACTTTTCGCATCCTCGAGTGCAACTCGGCTGCTAGTCCTCCTTTCATGCAGAATCATAAGGTCCTAGCTCATGTCCAAGGCACCAAAGCCAGCTAAAAAGTCAATATTCGATAACTAAAACTTGAATTGTACTACCCCTTACTGGCTATTACATCAACTTAGAAGCTTCATCTGTGTTCCGCTATGGTGATTTTAGTGCCTCCGCATACCGCAGCACGCGACATAGCTTTGCAGACGATAAGTACAATCGTTTCAGAGAGAAGAGGGGCAAATGTGACG
This sequence comes from Schistocerca gregaria, assembly GCF_023897955.1. Taxonomy (NCBI): domain Eukaryota; kingdom Metazoa; phylum Arthropoda; class Insecta; order Orthoptera; family Acrididae; genus Schistocerca; species Schistocerca gregaria. Next base: position 3,204,464 of record NW_026061812.1, on the reverse strand, counting down.
ATCTGGCTATAAGTCGATTCGATAACAAATGACAAAAACGAACGGATTTCTTAGGTTTTTAATACATATGAACACTTTTAACATTGTCCCTTGCAACTCGGCTGCTAGTCCTCCTTTCATGCAGAATCTTAAGGTCCTAGGTCATGTCCAAGGCACCAAAGCCAGCAAAAAGTCCATAATCGATACCTAAAACCTGAATTGTACTACTTCTTACTGGCTATTACATCAACTTAGAAGCTCCATCTGTGTTCCACTATGGTGATTTTAGTGCCTCCGCATACTGCAGCACGCGACATAGCTTTGCAGACGATAAATACAACCGTTTCAGATAGAGGAGCGGCCAATGTGACGATCTTTCTTTAAGTCGATTCGATAACAAATGACGAAAATGGAAGGATTTCTCAGGTTTTTACTACATATAAACACCTATCACATACTCCTGTGCAACGCGACTGCTAGTCCTCCTTTCATGCAGAATCTTAAGGTCCTAGCTCATGTCCAATGTACCAAAGCCAGCTAAAATGTCATTAATCGATACCTAAAACTTGAATTGTACTACCCCTTACTGGCTATTACGTCAACTTAGAAGCTTCATCTGTGTTCTACTATAGTGCTTTTAGTGTCTCCGCATACCGAAGCACGCGACATAGCTTTGCAGACGATAAGTACAACCGTTTCAGAGAGAAGAGCGTGAAATGTGACGATCTGGCTTTAAGTCGATTCGATAACAAATGACGAAAACGAACGGATTTCTCAGGTTTTTACTACATATGAACACTTTTAACATTCTCCCTTGCAACTCGGCTGCTAGCCCTCCTTTCATGCAGAATCTTAAGGTCCTACCTCATGTCCAAGGCACCAAAGCCAGCAAAAAGTCAATAATCGATACCTAAAACTTGAATTATACTACTTCTTACTGGCTATTGCATCAACTTAGAAGCTTAATCTGTGTTCTACTATGGTGCTCTTAGTGTCTCCGCATACCGCAGCACGCGACATAGCTTTGCAGACGATAAGTACAACCGTTTCAGAGAGAAGAGCGGCCAATGTGACGATCTGGCTTTAAGTCGATTCGATAATAAATTGCGAAAACGGTCGGATTTCTCAGGTTTTTACTACACATGAACACTTTTCGCATTCTCCCGTTCAACTCGGCTGCTAGTCCTCCTTTCATGCAGAATCTTAAGGTCCTAGCTCATGTCCAAGGCACCAAAGCCAGCTAAAAAGTCAATAATCGATACCTAAATCTTGAATTGTACTACTTCTTACTGGCTATTACATCAACTTAGAAGCTTCATCTGTGTTCTACTATGGTGCATTAAGTGTCTCCGCATCCCGCAGCACTCGTCATAGCTTTGCAGACGATAAGTACAACCGTTTCACAGAGAAGAGCGGCCAATGTGACGATCTGGCTTTAAGTCGATTCGTTAACAAATGACGAAAACGGACGGATTTCTCAGGTTTTTAATACATATGAACACTTTTCACATTTTCCCATGCAACTCGGCTGCTAGTCCTCCTTTCATGCAGAATCATAAGGTCCTAGCTAATGTCCAAGGCACCAAAGCCAGCTAAAAAGTCAATAATCGATACCTAAAACTTGAATTGTACTACTTCTTACTGGGTATTACATCAACTTAGAAGCTTAATCTGTGTTCTACTATGGTGCTTTTAGTGTCTCCGCATACCGCAGCACGCGATATAGCTTTGCAGACGATAAGTACAACCGTTTCAGAGAGAAGAGCGGCCAATGTGACGCACTGCTTTAAGTCGATTCGATAATAAATTACGAAAACGGACGGATTTCTCAGGTTTTTACTACATATGAACACTTTTCGCATCCTCCCGTGCAACTCGGCTGCTAGTCCTCCTTTCATGCAGAATCTTAAAGTCCTAGCTCATGTCCAAGGCACCAAAGCCAGCTAAAAAGTCAATATTCGACACCTAAAACTTGAATTGTACTACTCCTTACTGGCTATTACATCAACTTAGAAGCTTAATCTGTGTTCTACTATGGTGCTTTTAGTGTTTCCGCATACCGCAGCACGCGACAAAGCTGTGCAGACGATAAGTACAACCGTTTCAGAGAGAAGAGCGGCCAATGTGACGATCTGGCTTTAAGTCGATTCGATAACAAATGACGAAAATGGACGGATTTCTCAGGTTTTTACTACATATGAACACTTTTCACATACTCCCGTGCAACGCGGCTGCTACTCCTCCTTTCATGCGGAATCTTAAGGTCCTAGCTCATGTCCAAGGCACAAAAGCCAGCTAAAAAGTCAATAATCGATACCTAAAACTTGAGTTGTACTACTTCTCACTGGCTATCACATCAACTTAGAAGCTTCATCTGTGTTCTACTATGGTGCTTTTAGTGTCTCCGCATACTGCAGCACGCGACATAGCTTTGCAGACGATAAGTACAACCGTTTCAGAGAGAAGAGCGGCCAATGTGTCGCACTGCTTGAAGTCGATTCGATAATAAATTACGAAAACGGAAGGATTTCACAGGTTTTTACTACATATGAACACTTTTCACATACTCCCGTGCAACTCGGCTGCTAGTCCTCCTTTCATGCAGAATCTTAAGGTCCTAGCTCATGTCCAAGGCACCAAAGCCAGCTAAAAAGTCAATATTCGATACCTAAAACTTGAATTGTACTACTCCTTACTGGCTATTACATTAACTTAGAAGCTTAATCTCTGTTCTACTATGGTGCTTTTAGTGTCTCCGCATACCGCAGCACGCGACAAAGCTGTGCAGACGATAAGTACAACCGTTTCAGAGAGAAGAGCGGCCAATGTGACGATCTGGCTTTAAGTCGATTCGATAACAAATGACGAAAATGGACGGATTTCTCAGGTTTTTACTACATATGAACACTTTTCACATACTCCCGTGCAACGCGGCTGCTACTCCTCCTTTCATGCGGAATCTTAAGGTCCTAGCTCATGTCCAAGGCACAAAAGCCAGCTAAAAAGTCAAATTCGATACCTAAAACTTGAGTTGTACTACTTCTCACTGGCTATCACATCAACTTAGAAGCTTCATCTGTGTTCTACTATGGTGCTTTTAGTGTCTCCGCATATTGCAGCACGCGACATAGCTTTGCAGACGATAAGTACAACCGTTTCAGCGAGGAGAGGGACCAATGTGACGATCTGGCTTTAAGTCGATTCGATAACAAATGACGAAAACGGACGGATTTCTCAGGTTTTTACTACATATGAACACTTTTCGCATCCTCGAGTGCAACTCGGCTGCTAGTCCTCCTTTCATGCAGAATCATAAGGTCCTAGCTCATGTCCAAGGCACCAAAGCCAGCTAAAAAGTCAATATTCGATACCTAAAACTTGAATTGTACTACTCCTTACTGGCTATTACATCAACTTAGAAGCTTCATCTGTGTTCTACAATTGTGCTTTTAGTGTCTCCGCATACCGCAGCACGCGACATAGCTTTTAAGACGATAAGTACAACCGTTTCGGAGAGAAGAGGGGCTAATGTGCCGATCTGGCTATAAGCCGATTGGATAACAAATGACGAAAATGGACGGATTTCATAGGTTTTTACTACATATGAACACTTTTCACATACTCCCGTGCAACGCGGCTGCTAGTCCTCCTTTCATGCAGAATGTTGAGGTCCTAACTCATGTCCAAGGCACAAAAGCCAGATAAAAAGTCGATAATCGGTACCTAAATCTTGAATTTTACTACTTCTTACTGGCTATTACATCAACTTTGAAGCTTCATCTGTGTTCTACTATGGTGCTTTTAGTGTCTCCGCGTACCGCAGCACGCGACATTGCTTTGCAGACGAAAAGTACTACCGTTTCAGAGTGAAGAGCGGCCAATGTGACGATCTGGCTTTAAGTCGATTCGATAACAAATGACAAAAACGGACGGATTTCTCAGGTTTTTACTATATATGAACACTTTTCACATTCTCACATGCAACTCGGCTGCAAGTCCTCCTTTCATGCAGAATCATTAGGTCCTAGCTCATGTCCAAGGCAAAAAAGCAAGCTGAAAAGTAATAATCGATACCTAAAACTTGAATTGTACTACTCCTTACTGGCTATTACATCAACTTAGAAGCTTCATCTGTGTTCTACTACGGTGCTTTTAGTGTCTCCGCATACCGCAGCACGCGACATAGCTTTGCAAACGACAAGTACAACCGTTTCAGAGAGGAGAGCGGCCAATGTGGAGCACTGCTTTAAGTCGATTCGATAAGAAATTAAGAAAACGGACGTATTTCTCAGGTTTTTACTACATATGAACACTTTTGGCATCCTCCCGTGCAACTCAGCTGCTAGTCCTCCTTTCATGCAGAATCTTATGGTCCTAACTCATGTCCAAGGCACCAAAGCCAGCTAAAAAGTCAATATTCGATACCTAAAACTTGAATTGTACTACTCCTTACTGGCTATTACATCAACTTAGAAGCTTCATCTGTGTTCTACTATGGTGCTTTTAGTGTCTCCGCATACCGCAGCACGCGACATAGCTTTGCAGACGATAAGTACAACCGTTTCAGAGAGAAGAGCGGCCAATGTGACGATCAGGCTTCAAGTTGATTCGGTAACAAATGACGAAAACGGACGGATTTCTCAGGTTTTCACTACATATGAACACTTTTCACATACTCCCGTGCAACGCTGCTGCTAGTCCTCCTTTCATGCTGAATCTTAAGGACATAGCTCATGACCAAGGCACCAAAGCCAGCTAAAAAGTCAATAATCGATACCTAAAACTTGAATTGTACTACTTCTTACTGGCTATTACATCAACTTAGAAGCTTCATCTGTGTTCTACTATGGTGCTTTTAGTGTCTCCGCATACCGCAGCACGCGACATAGCTTTGCAGACGATAAGTACAACCGTTTCAGAGAGGAGAGCGACCAATGTGACGATCTGGCTTTGAGTCGATTCGATAACAAATGACGAAAACGAACGGATTTCTCAGGTTTTTAATACATATGAACACTTTTCACATTCTCCCGTGCAACTCGGCTGCTAGTCCTCGTTTCATGCAGAATCTTAAGGCCCGAGCTCATGTCCAAGGCACCAAAGAAGGGTAAAAAGTCAATAATCGATACCTAAATCTTGAATTGTACTATTTCTTAGTGGCTATTACATCAACTTAGAAGCTTAATCTGTGTTCTACTATGGTGCTTTTAGTGTCTCCGCATACCGCAGCACGCGACAAAGCTGTGCAGACGATAAGTACAACCGTTTCAGAGAGAAGAGCGGCCAATGTGACGATCTGGCTTTAAGTCGATTCGATAACAAATGACGAAAATGGACGGATTTCTCAGGTTTTTACTACATATGAACACTTTTCACATACTCCCGTGCAACGCGGCTGCTACTCCTCCTTTCATGCGGAATCTTAAGGTCCTAGCTCATGTCCAAGGCACAAAAGCCAGCTAAAAAGTCAATAATCGATACCTAAAACTTGAGTTGTACTACTTCTCACTGGCTATCACATCAACTTAGATGCTTCATCTGTGTTCTACTATGGTGCTTTTAGTGTCTCCGCATATTGCAGCACGCGACATAGCTTTGCAGACGATAAGTAAAACCGTTTCAGCGAGGAGAGGGGCCAATGTGACGATCTGGCTTTAAGTCGATTCGATAACAAATGACGAAAACGGACGGATTTCTCAGGTTTTTACTACATATGAACACTTTTCGCATCCTCGAGTGCAACTCGGCTGCTAGTCCTCCTTTCATGCAGAATCATAAGGTCCTAGCTCATGTCCAAGGCACCAAAGCCAGCTAAAAAGTCAATATTCGATACCTAAAACTTGAATTGTACTACTCCTTACTGGCTATTACATCAACTTAGAAGCTTCAGCTGTGTTCTACTATGGTGCTTTTAGTGTCTCCGCCTACTGCAGCTCGCGACATAGCTATGCAGACGATAAGTACAACCGTTTCAGAGAGGAGAGGGGCCAATGTGACAATCTGGCTTTAAGTCGATTCGATAACAAATGACGAAAACGGACGGATTTCTCAGGTTTTTACTACATATGAACACTTTTTACATTCTCCCGTGCAACTCGGCTGCTACTCCTCCTTTCATGCAGAATCGTAAGGTCCTAGCTCATGTCCAAGGCACCAAAGCCAGCAAAAAAGTCAATAATCAATACCTAAATCTTGAATTTTACTACTTCTTACTGGCTATTACATCAACTTTGAAGCTTCATCTGTGTTCTACTATGGTGCTTTTAGTGTCTCCGCATACCGCAGCTCGCGACATAGCTTTGCAGACGAAAAGTACTACCTTTTCAGAGTGAAGAGCGGCCAATGTGACGATCTGGCTTTAAGTCGATTAGATAACAAATGACAAAAACGGACGGATTTCTCAGGTTTTTACTATATATGAACACTTTTCACATTCTCACATGCAACTCGGCTGCTAGTCCTCCTTTCATGCAGAATCATTAGGTCCTAGCTCATGTCCAAGGCAAAAAAGCAAGCTGAAAAGTAATAATCGATACCTAAAACTTGAATTGTACTACATCTTACTGGCTATTACATCAACTTAGAAGCTTCATCTGTGTTCTACTACGGTGCTTTTAGTGTCTCCGCATACCGCAGCACGCGACATAGCTTTGCAGACGATAAGTACAACCGTTTCAGAGAGGAGAGCGGCCAATGTGGAGCACTGCTTTAAGTCGATTCGATAAGAAATTAAGAAAACGGACGGATTTCTCAGGTTTTTACTACATATGAACACTCTTCGCATCCTCCCGTGCAACTCAGCAGCTAGTCCTCCTTTCATGCAGAATCTTAAGGTCCTAGCTCATGTCCAAGGCACCAAAGCCAGCTAAAAAGTCAATATTCGATACCTAAAACTTGAATTGTACTACTCCTTACTGGCTATTACATCAACTTAGAAGCTTCATCTGTGTTCTACTATGGTGCTTTTAGTGTCTCCGCATTCCGCAGCACGCGACATAGCTTTGCAGACGATAAGTACAACCGTTTCAGAGAGAAGAGCGACCAATGTGACGATCGGGCTTTGAGTCGATTCGATAACAAATGACGAAAACGGACGGATTTCTCAGGTTTTTAATACATATGAACACTTTTCACATTCTCCCGTGCAACTCGGATGCTAGGCCTCGCTTCATGCAGAATCTTAAGGCCCCAGCTCATGTCCAAGGCACCAAAGAAGGGTAAAAAGTCAATAATCGATACCTAAATCTTGAATTGTACTACTTCTTACTGGCTATTACATCAACTTAGAAGCTTCAACTGTGTTCTACTATGGTGCTTTATGTATCTCCGCATACCGCAGCACACGACATAGCTTTGCAGACGATAAGTACAACCGTTTCAGAGAGAAGAGCGGCCAATGTAACGATCTGGCATTAAGTCGATTCGATAACAAATGACGAAAACGGACGGATTTCTCAGTTTTTTACTACATTTGAACAATTTTTACATTCTCCCGAGCAACTCGGCTGCTAGTCCTCCTTTCATGCAGAATCGTAAGGTCCTAGCCCATGTCCTAGGCACCAAAGCCAACAAAAAAGTCAATAATCGATACCTAAATCTTGAATTGTATTACTTCTTACTGGCTATTACATCAACTTTGAAGCTTCATCTGTGTTCTACTATGGTGCTTTTAGTGTCTCCGCATACCGCAGCACGCGACATAGCTTTGAAGACGATAAGTACAACCGTTTCAGAGAGAAGAGCGGCCAATGTAACGATCTGGCTTTAAGTCGATTCGATAATAAATGACGAAAACAGACGGATTTCTCAATTTTTTACTACATATGAACCCTTTTCACATTCTCCCATGCAACTCGGCTGCTAGTCCTCCTTTCATGCAGAATATTAAGGTCCTAGCTCATGTCCAAGGCACAAAAGCCAGCTAAAAGGTCAATAATCGATACCTAAAACTTGAATTGTACTACTTCTTACTGGCTATTACATCAACTTAGAAGCTTCATCTGTGTTCTACTATGGTGCTTTTAGTGTCTCTCCATACCGCAGCACGCGACATAGCTTTGCAGACGATAAGTACAACCGTTTCAGAGAGAAGAGCGGCCAATGTGACGCACTGCTTAAGGTCGATTCGATAATAAATTACGAAAACGGACGGATTTCTCAGGTTTTTACTACATATGAACACTTTTCACATCCTCGCGTGCAACTCGGCTGCTAGTCCTCCTTTCATGCAGAATCTTAAGGTCCTAGCTCATGTCCAAGGCACCAATGCCTGCTATAAAGTCAATATTCGATACCTAAAACTTGAATTGTACTACTCCTTACTGGCTATTACATCAACTTAGAAGCTTCATCTGTGTTCTACTATGGTGCTTTTAGTGTCTCCGCATACCGCAGCACGCGACACAGCTTTGCAGACGATAAGTACAACCGTTTCAGAGAGAAGAGCGGGCAATGTCACGATCTGGCTTCAAGTTGATTCGATAACAAATGACGAAAACGGACGGATTTCTCAGGTTTTTACTACATATGAACACTTTTCACATTCTCCCATGCAACTCGGCTGCTAGTCCTCCTTTCATGCAGAATCTTAAGGACATAGCTCACGTCCAAGGCACCAAAGCCAGCTAAAAAGTCAATAATTGATACCTAAAACTTGAATTGTACTACTTCTTACTGGCTATTACATCAACTTAGAAGCTTCATCTGTGTTCCACTATGCTGATTTTAGTGTCTCCGCATACCGCAGCACACGACATAGCTTTGCAGACGATAAGTATAACCGTTTCAGAGAGAAGAGGGGCCAATGTGACGATCTGGCTTTTAGTCGATTCGATAACAAATGACGAAAATGGACGGTTTTCTCAGGTGTTTACTACATATGAACACTTTTCACATACTCCCGGGCAACGCGGCTGCTGGTCCTGATTTCATGCAGAATCGTAAGGTCCTAGCTCATGTCCAAGGCACCAAAGCCAGCAAAAAAGTCAATAATCGATACCTAAATCTTGAATTGTACTACTTCTTACTGGCTATTACATCAACTTAGAAGCTTCATCTGTGTTCTACTGTGGTGATTTTAGTGTCTCCGCATACCGCAGCACGCGACATAGCTTTGCAGACGATAAGTACAACCGTTTCAGAGAGAAGAGCGGCCAATGTGACGACCTGGCTTTAAGTCGATTCGATAACAAATGACGAAAACGGACGGATTTCTCAGGTTTTTACTACATATGAACACTTTTCACATTGTCCCATGCAACACGGCTGCTAGTCCTCCCTCCATGCGGAATCATAAGGTCCTAGCTGATGTCCAAGGCACAAAAGCCAGCTAAAAAGTCAATAATCGATACCTAAAACTTGAATTGTACTACTTCTTACTGGCTATTACAACTTTGAAGCTTAATCTGTGTTCTACTATGGTGCTTTTAGTGTCTCCGCATACCGCAGGACACGACATAGCTTTGCAGACGATAAGTACAACCGTTTCAGAGAGATGAGCGGCCAATGTGACGCACTGCTTTAAGGCGATTCGATAATAAATTACGAAAACGGACGGATTTCTCAGGTTTTTACTGCATTTGAACACTTTTCGCATCCTGGTGTGCAACTCGGCTGCTAGTCCTCCTTTCATGCAGAATCTTAAGGTCCTAGCTCATGTCCAAGGCACCAATGCCTGCTATAAAGTCAATATTCGATACCTAAAACTTGAATTGTACTACTCCTTACTGGCTATTACATCAACTTAGAAGCTTCATCTGTGTTCTACTATGGTGCTTTTAGTGTCTCCGCATACCGCAGCACGCGACACAGCTTTGCAGACGATAAGTACAACCGTTTCAGAGAGAAGAGCGGGCAATGTCACGATCTGGCTTTAAGTCGATTCGATAACAAATGACGAAAATGGACGGATTTCTCAGGTTTTTACTACATATGAACACTTTTCACATACTCCCGTGCAACTCGGCTGCTAGTCCTCCTTTCATGCAGAATCTTAAGGACATAGCTCACGTCCAAGGCACCAAAGCCAGCTAAAAAGTAAATAATCGAAACCTAAAACTTGAATTGTACTACTTCTTACTGGCTATTACATCAACTTAGAAGCTTCATCTGTGTTCCACTATGGTGATTTTAGTTTCTCCACATACCGCAGCACGCGACATAGCTTTGCAGACGATAAGTACAACCGTTTCAGAGAGAAGAGGGGCCAATGTGACGATCTGGCTTTAAGTCGATTCGATAACAAATGACGAAAATGGACGGATTTCTCAGGTTTTTACTACATATGAACACTTTTCGCATCCTCCCGTGCCACTCGGCTGCTAGTCCTCCTTTCTTGCGCAATCTTAAGGTCCTACCTCATGTCCAAGGCACCAAAGCCAGCTAAAAAGTCAATATTCGATACCTAAAACTTGAATTGTACTACTCCTTACTGGCTATTACATCAACTTAGAAGCTTCATCTGTGTTCTACTATGGTGCTTTTAGTGATTTCGCATATCGCAGCACGCGACATAGCTTTGCAGACGATAAGTACAACCGTTTCAGAGACAAGAGCGGGCAATGTGACGATCTGGCTTCAAGTTGATTCGATAATAACTGACGGAAAAGGACCGATTTCTCAGGTTTTTACTACATATGAACACCTTTCACATTCTCCCATGCAACTCGGCTGCTAGTCCTCCTTTCATGCAGAATCTTAAGGACATAGCTCTTGTCCAAGGCAACAAAGCCAGCTAAAAAGTCAATAATTGATACCTAAAACTTGAATTGTACTACTTTTTACTGGCTATTACATCAACTTAGAAGCTTCATCTGTGTTCCACTATGGTGATTTTAGTGTCTCCGCATACCGCAGCACACGACATAGCTTTGCAGATGATAAGTATAACCGTTTCAGAGAGAAGAGGGGCCAATGTGACGATCTGGCTTTTAGTCGATTCGATAACAAATGACGAAAATGGACGGTTTTCTCAGGTGTTTACTACATATGAACACTTTTCACATACTCCCGTGCAACGCGGCTGCTAGTCCTGATTTCATGCAGAATCGTAAGGTCCTAGCTCATGTCCAAGGCACCAAAGCCAGCTAAAAAGTCAATATTCGATACCTAAAACTTGATTTGTACTACTTCTTACTGGCTATTACATCAACTTAGAAGCTTCATCTGTGTTCTACTATGGTGCTTTTAGTGTCTCCGCATACCGCAGCACGCGACATAGCTTTGCAGACGATAAGTACAACCGTTTCAGAGAGAAGAGCGGCCAATGTGACGCACTGCTTTAAGTCGATTCGATAATAAATTACGAAAACGGACGGATTTCTCAGGTTTTTACTACATATGAACACTTTTCGCATCCTCCCGTGCAACTCGGCTGCTAGTCCTCCTTTCATGCAGAATCGTAAGGTCCTAGCTCATGTCGAAGGCACCAAAGCCAGAAAAAAAGTCAATAATCGATACCTAAATCTTGAATTGTACTACTTCTTACTGGCTATTACATCAACTTAGAAGCTTCATCTGTGTTCTACTATGGTGATTTTAGTGTCTCCGCATACCGCAGCACGCGACATAGCTTTGCAGACGATAAGTACAACCGTTTCAGAGAGAAGAGCGGCCAATGTGACGCACTGCTTTAAGTCGATTCGATAATAAATTACGAAAACGGACGGATTTCTCAGGTTTTTACTACATATGAAAACTTTTCGCATTCTCCCGTGCAATTCGGCTGCTAGTCCTCCTTTCATGCAGAATCTTAAGGTCCTAGCTCATGTCCAAGGCACCAAAGCCAGCTAAAAATTCAATATTCGATACCTAAAACTTGAATTGTACTACTCCTTACTGGCTATTACATCAACTTAGAAGCTTCATCTGTGTTCTACTATGGTGCTTTTAGTGTCTCCGCATACTGCAGCACGCGACATAGCTTTGCAGACGATAAGTACAACCGTTTCAGAGAGAAGAGGGGCCAATGTGACGATCTGGCTTTAAGTCGATTCGATAACAAATGACGAAAACGGACGGATTTCTCAGGTTTTTACTACATATGAACACTTTTTACATTCTCCCGTGCAACTCGGCTGCTAGCCCTCCTTTCATGGAGAATCGTAAGGTCCTACCACATGTCCAAGGCACCAAAGCCAGCTAAAAAGTCAATATTCGATACCTAAAACTTGAATTGTACTACTCCTTACTGGCTATTACATCAACTTAGAAGCTTCATCTGTGTTCTACTATGGTGCTTTTAGTGACTCCGCATACCGCTGCACGCGACATAGCTTTGCAGACGATAAGTACAACCGTTTCAGAGTGAAGAGCGGGCAATGTGACGATCTGGCTTCAAGTTGATTCGATAACAACTGACGAAAAAGGCCCGATTTCTCAGGTTTTTACTACATATGAACACCTTTCACATTCTCCCATGCAACTCGGCTGCTAGTCCTCCTTTCATGCAGAATCTTAAGGACATAGCTCATGTCCAAGGCACCAAAGCCAGCTAAAAAGTCAATAATCGATACCTAAAACTTGAATTGTACTACTTCTTACTGGCTATTACATCAACTTAGAAGCTTCATCTGTGTTCCACTATGGTGATTTTAGTGTCTCCGCATACCGCAGCACACGACATAGCTTTGCAGACGATAAGTACAACCGTTTCAGAGAGAGGAGGGGCCAATGTGACGATCTGGCTTTCAGTCGATTCGATAACAAATGACGAAAATGGACGGTTTTCTAAGGTTTTTACTACATATGAACACTTTTCACATACTCCCGTGCAACGCGGCTGCTAGTCCTGATTTCATGCAGAATCGTAAGGTCCTAGCTCATGTCCAAGGCACCAAAGCCAGCTAAAAAGTCAATAATCGATACCTAAATCTTGAATTGTACTACTTCTTACTGGCTATTACATCAACTTTGAAGCTTCATCTGTGTTCTACTATGGTGCTTTTAGTGTCTCCGCATTCCGCAGCACGCGACATTGCTTTGCAGACGATAAGTACAATCGTTTCAGAGAGAAGATCGGCCAATGTGACGATCTGGCTTTAAGTCGATTCGATAATAAATTACGAAAACGGACGGATTTCTCAGGTTTTTACTACATATGAACAATTTTTACATTCTCCCGTGCAACTCGGCTGCTAGTCCTCCTTTCATGCAGAATCGTAAGGTCCTAGCTCATGTCCTAGGCACCATAGACAGCAAAAAAGTCAAAAATCGATATCTAAATCTTGAATTGTACTACTTCTTACTGGCTATTACATCAACTTTGAAGCTTCATCTGTGTTCTACTATGGTGCTTTTAGTGTCTCCGCATTCCGCAGCACGCGACATTGCTTTGCAGACGATAAGTACAATCGTTTCAGAGAGAAGATCGGCCAATGTGACGATCTGGCTTTAAGTCGATTCGATAATAAATTACGAAAACGGACGGATTTCTCAGGTTTTTACTACATATCAACACTTTTCACATCCCCCCGTTCAACTCGGCTGCTAGTCCTCCTTTCATGCAGAATCTTAAGGTCCTAGCTCATGTCCAAGCACCTAAACCAGCTAAAAAGTCAATATTCGATACCTAAAACTTGAATTGTACTACTCCTTACTGGCTATTACATCAACTTAGAAGCTTCATCTGTGTTCTACTATGGTGCTTTTAGTGTCTCCGCATACCGCAGCACGTGACATAGCTTTGCAGACGATACGTACATCCGTTTCAGAGAGAAGAGCGTGCAATGTGACGATCTGGCTTCAAGTTGATTCGATAACAAATGACGATAACAGACGGATTTCTCAGATTTTTACTACATATGAACACTTTCCACATTCTCCCATGCAACTCGGCTGCTAGTCCTCCTTTCATGCAGAATCTTAAGTACATAGCTCATGTCCAAGGCACCAAAGCCAGCTAAAAAGTCAATAATCGATACCTAAAACTTGAATTGTACTACTCCTTACTGGCTATTACATCAACTTAGAAGCTTTATCTGTGTTCTACTATGGTGCTTTTAGTGTCTCCGCATACCGCAGCACACGACATAGCTTTGCAGACGATAAGTACAACCGTTTCAGAGAGATGAGCGGCCAATGTGACGCACTGCTTTAAGGCGATTCGATAATAAATTACGAAAACGGACGGATTTCTCAGGTTTTTACTACATATGAACACTTTTCACATTCTCCCATGCAACTCGGCTGCTAGGCCTCCTGTCATGCAGAATCTTAAGGACATAGCTCATGTCCAAGGCACCAAAGCCAGCTAAAAAGTAAATAATCGATACTTAAACTTGAATTGTACTACTTCTTACTGGCTATTACATCAACTTAGAAGCTTCATCTGTGTTCCACTATGGTGATTTTAGTGTCTCCGCATACCGCAGCACGCGACATAGCTTTGCAGACGATAAGTACAACCGTTTCAGAGAGAAGAGGGGCCTATGTGACGATCTGGCTTTAAGTCGATTCGATAACAAATGACGAAAATGGACGGATTTCTCAGGTTTTTACTACATATGAACACTTTTCACATACTCCCGTGCAGCGCGGCTGCTAGTCCTCCTTTTATGCAGAATCTTAAGGTCCTAGCTCATGTCCAAGGCACCAAGGCCAGCTAAAAAGTCAATAATCGATACCTAAAACTTGAATTGTACTACATCTCACTGGCTATCACATCAACTTAGAAGCTTCATCTGTGTTCTACTATGGTGCTTTTAGTGTCTCCACATACTGCAGCACGCGACATAGCTTTGCAGACGATAAGTACAACCGTTTCAGAGAGAAGAGCGGCCAATGTGACGCACTGCTTTAAGTCGATTGGATAATATATTCCGAAAACGGACGGATTTCTCAGGTTTTTACTACATATGAACACTTTTCACATACTCCCGTGCAACGCGGCTGCTAGTCCTCCTTTCATGCAGAATCTTAAGGTCCTACCTCATGTCCAAGGCACCAAAGCCAGCAAAAAGTCAATAATCGATACCTAAAACTTGAATTATACTACTTCTTACTGGCTATTGCATCAACTTAGAAGCTTAATCTGTGTTCTACTATGGTGCTCTTAGTGTCTCCGCATACCGCAGCACGCGACATAGCTTTGCAGACGATAAGTACAACCGTTTCAGAGAGAAGAGCGGCCAATGTGACGATCTGGCTTTAAGTCGATTCGATAATAAATTGCGAAAACGGTCGGATTTCTCAGGTTTTTACTACACATGAACACTTTTCGCATTCTCCCGTTCAACTCGGCTGCTAGTCCTCCTTTCATGCAGAATCTTAAGGTCCTAGCTCATGTCCAAGGCACCAAAGCCAGCTAAAAAGTCAATAATCGATACCTAAATCTTGAATTGTACTACTTCTTACTGGCTATTACATCAACTTAGAAGCTTCATCTGTGTTCTACTATGGTGCATTAAGTGTCTCCGCATCCCGCAGCACTCGTCATAGCTTTGCAGACGATAAGTACAACCGTTTCACAGAGAAGAGCGGCCAATGTGACGATCTGGCTTTAAGTCGATTCGATAACAAATGACGAAAACGGACGGATTTCTCAGGTTTTTAATACATATGAACACTTTTCACATTTTCCCATGCAACTCGGCTGCTAGTCCTCCTTTCATGCAGAATCATAAGGTCCTAGCTAATGTCCAAGGCACCAAAGCCAGCTAAAAAGTCAATAATCGATACCTAAAACTTGAATTGTACTACTTCTTACTGGGTATTACATCAACTTAGAAGCTTAATCTGTGTTCTACTATGGTGCTTTTAGTGTCTCCGCATACCGCAGCACGCGATATAGCTTTGCAGACGATAAGTACAACCGTTTCAGAGAGAAGAGCGGCCAATGTGACGCACTGCTTTAAGTCGATTCGATAATAAATTACGAAAACGGACGGATTTCTCAGGTTTTTACTACATATGAACACTTTTCGCATCCTCCCGTGCAACTCGGCTGCTAGTCCTCCTTTCATGCAGAATCTTAAAGTCCTAGCTCATGTCCAAGGCACCAAAGCCAGCTAAAAAGTCAATATTCGACACCTAAAACTTGAATTGTACTACTCCTTACTGGCTATTACATCAACTTAGAAGCTTCATCTGTGTTCTACTATGGTGCTTTTAGTGTTTCCGCATACCGCAGCACGCGACAAAGCTGTGCAGACGATAAGTACAACCGTTTCAGAGAGAAGAGCGGCCAATGTGACGATCTGGCTTTAAGTCGATTCGATAACAAATGACGAAAATGGACGGATTTCTCAGGTTTTTACTACATATGAACACTTTTCACATACTCCCGTGCAACGCGGCTGCTACTCCTCCTTTCATGCGGAATCTTAAGGTCCTAGCTCATGTCCAAGGCACAAAAGCCAGCTAAAAAGTCAATAATCGATACCTAAAACTTGAGTTGTACTACTTCTCACTGGCTATCACATCAACTTAGAAGCTTCATCTGTGTTCTACTATGGTGCTTTTAGTGTCTCCGCATACTGCAGCACGCGACATAGCTTTGCAGACGATAAGTACAACCGTTTCAGAGAGAAGAGCGGCCAATGTGTCGCACTGCTTGAAGTCGATTCGATAATAAATTACGAAAACGGAAGGATTTCACAGGTTTTTACTACATATGAACACTTTTCACATACTCCCGTGCAACTCGGCTGCTAGTCCTCCTTTCATGCAGAATCTTAAGGTCCTAGCTCATGTCCAAGGCACCAAAGCCAGCTAAAAAGTCAATATTCGATACCTAAAACTTGAATTGTACTACTCCTTACTGGCTATTACATTAACTTAGAAGCTTAATCTCTGTTCTACTATGGTGCTTTTAGTGTCTCCGCATACCGCAGCACGCGACAAAGCTGTGCAGACGATAAGTACAACCGTTTCAGAGAGAAGAGCGGCCAATGTGACGATCTGGCTTTAAGTCGATTCGATAACAAATGACGAAAATGGACGGATTTCTCAGGTTTTTACTACATATGAACACTTTTCACATACTCCCGTGCAACGCGGCTGCTACTCCTCCTTTCATGCGGAATCTTAAGGTCCTAGCTCATGTCCAAGGCACAAAAGCCAGCTAAAAAGTCAAATTCGATACCTAAAACTTGAGTTGTACTACTTCTCACTGGCTATCACATCAACTTAGAAGCTTCATCTGTGTTCTACTATGGTGCTTTTAGTGTCTCCGCATATTGCAGCACGCGACATAGCTTTGCAGACGATAAGTACAACCGTTTCAGCGAGGAGAGGGACCAATGTGACGATCTGGCTTTAAGTCGATTCGATAACAAATGACGAAAACGGACGGATTTCTCAGGTTTTTACTACATATGAACACTTTTCGCATCCTCGAGTGCAACTCGGCTGCTAGTCCTCCTTTCATGCAGAATCATAAGGTCCTAGCTCATGTCCAAGGCACCAAAGCCAGCTAAAAAGTCAATATTCGATACCTAAAACTTGAATTGTACTACTCCTTACTGGCTATTACATCAACTTAGAAGCTTCATCTGTGTTCTACAATTGTGCTTTTAGTGTCTCCGCATACCGCAGCACGCGACATAGCTTTTAAGACGATAAGTACAACCGTTTCGGAGAGAAGAGGGGCTAATGTGCCGATCTGGCTATAAGCCGATTGGATAACAAATGACGAAAATGGACGGATTTCATAGGTTTTTACTACATATGAACACTTTTCACATACTCCCGTGCAACGCGGCTGCTAGTCCTCCTTTCATGCAGAATGTTGAGGTCCTAACTCATGTCCAAGGCACAAAAGCCAGATAAAAAGTCGATAATCGGTACCTAAATCTTGAATTTTACTACTTCTTACTGGCTATTACATCAACTTTGAAGCTTCATCTGTGTTCTACTATGGTGCTTTTAGTGTCTCCGCGTACCGCAGCACGCGACATTGCTTTGCAGACGAAAAGTACTACCGTTTCAGAGTGAAGAGCGGCCAATGTGACGATCTGGCTTTAAGTCGATTCGATAACAAATGACAAAAACGGACGGATTTCTCAGGTTTTTACTATATATGAACACTTTTCACATTCTCACATGCAACTCGGCTGCAAGTCCTCCTTTCATGCAGAATCATTAGGTCCTAGCTCATGTCCAAGGCAAAAAAGCAAGCTGAAAAGTAATAATCGATACCTAAAACTTGAATTGTACTACTCCTTACTGGCTATTACATCAACTTAGAAGCTTCATCTGTGTTCTACTACGGTGCTTTTAGTGTCTCCGCATACCGCAGCACGCGACATAGCTTTGCAAACGACAAGTACAACCGTTTCAGAGAGGAGAGCGGCCAATGTGGAGCACTGCTTTAAGTCGATTCGATAAGAAATTAAGAAAACGGACGGATTTCTCAGGTTTTTACTACATATGAACACTTTTGGCATCCTCCCGTGCAACTCAGCTGCTAGTCCTCCTTTCATGCAGAATCTTATGGTCCTAACTCATGTCCAAGGCACCAAAGCCAGCTAAAAAGTCAATATTCGATACCTAAAACTTGAATTGTACTACTCCTTACTGGCTATTACATCAACTTAGAAGCTTCATCTGTGTTCTACTATGGTGCTTTTAGTGTCTCCGCATACCGCAGCACGCGACATAGCTTTGCAGACGATAAGTACAACCGTTTCAGAGAGAAGAGCGGCCAATGTGACGATCAGGCTTCAAGTTGATTCGGTAACAAATGACGAAAACGGACGGATTTCTCAGGTTTTCACTACATATGAACACTTTTCACATACTCCCGTGCAACGCTGCTGCTAGTCCTCCTTTCATGCTGAATCTTAAGGACATAGCTCATGACCAAGGCACCAAAGCCAGCTAAAAAGTCAATAATCGATACCTAAAACTTGAATTGTACTACTTCTTACTGGCTATTACATCAACTTAGAAGCTTCATCTGTGTTCTACTATGGTGCTTTTAGTGTCTCCGCATACCGCAGCACGCGACATAGCTTTGCAGACGATAAGTACAACCGTTTCAGAGAGGAGAGCGACCAATGTGACGATCTGGCTTTGAGTCGATTCGATAACAAATGACGAAAACGAACGGATTTCTCAGGTTTTTAATACATATGAACACTTTTCACATTCTCCCGTGCAACTCGGCTGCTAGTCCTCGTTTCATGCAGAATCTTAAGGCCCGAGCTCATGTCCAAGGCACCAAAGAAGGGTAAAAAGTCAATAATCGATACCTAAATCTTGAATTGTACTATTTCTTAGTGGCTATTACATCAACTTAGAAGCTTAATCTGTGTTCTACTATGGTGCTTTTAGTGTCTCCGCATACCGCAGCACGCGACAAAGCTGTGCAGACGATAAGTACAACCGTTTCAGAGAGAAGAGCGGCCAATGTGACGATCTGGCTTTAAGTCGATTCGATAACAAATGACGAAAATGGACGGATTTCTCAGGTTTTTACTACATATGAACACTTTTCACATACTCCCGTGCAACGCGGCTGCTACTCCTCCTTTCATGCGGAATCTTAAGGTCCTAGCTCATGTCCAAGGCACAAAAGCCAGCTAAAAAGTCAATAATCGATACCTAAAACTTGAGTTGTACTACTTCTCACTGGCTATCACATCAACTTAGATGCTTCATCTGTGTTCTACTATGGTGCTTTTAGTGTCTCCGCATATTGCAGCACGCGACATAGCTTTGCAGACGATAAGTAAAACCGTTTCAGCGAGGAGAGGGGCCAATGTGACGATCTGGCTTTAAGTCGATTCGATAACAAATGACGAAAACGGACGGATTTCTCAGGTTTTTACTACATATGAACACTTTTCGCATCCTCGAGTGCAACTCGGCTGCTAGTCCTCCTTTCATGCAGAATCATAAGGTCCTAGCTCATGTCCAAGGCACCAAAGCCAGCTAAAAAGTCAATATTCGATACCTAAAACTTGAATTGTACTACTCCTTACTGGCTATTACATCAACTTAGAAGCTTCAGCTGTGTTCTACTATGGTGCTTTTAGTGTCTCCGCCTACTGCAGCTCGCGACATAGCTATGCAGACGATAAGTACAACCGTTTCAGAGAGGAGAGGGGCCAATGTGACAATCTGGCTTTAAGTCGATTCGATAACAAATGACGAAAACGGACGGATTTCTCAGGTTTTTACTACATATGAACACTTTTTACATTCTCCCGTGCAACTCGGCTGCTACTCCTCCTTTCATGCAGAATCGTAAGGTCCTAGCTCATGTCCAAGGCACCAAAGCCAGCAAAAAAGTCAATAATCAATACCTAAATCTTGAATTTTACTACTTCTTACTGGCTATTACATCAACTTTGAAGCTTCATCTGTGTTCTACTATGGTGCTTTTAGTGTCTCCGCATACCGCAGCTCGCGACATAGCTTTGCAGACGAAAAGTACTACCTTTTCAGAGTGAAGAGCGGCCAATGTGACGATCTGGCTTTAAGTCGATTAGATAACAAATGACAAAAACGGACGGATTTCTCAGGTTTTTACTATATATGAACACTTTTCACATTCTCACATGCAACTCGGCTGCTAGTCCTCCTTTCATGCAGAATCATTAGGTCCTAGCTCATGTCCAAGGCAAAAAAGCAAGCTGAAAAGTAATAATCGATACCTAAAACTTGAATTGTACTACATCTTACTGGCTATTACATCAACTTAGAAGCTTCATCTGTGTTCTACTACGGTGCTTTTAGTGTCTCCGCATACCGCAGCACGCGACATAGCTTTGCAGACGATAAGTACAACCGTTTCAGAGAGGAGAGCGGCCAATGTGGAGCACTGCTTTAAGTCGATTCGATAAGAAATTAAGAAAACGGACGGATTTCTCAGGTTTTTACTACATATGAACACTCTTCGCATCCTCCCGTGCAACTCAGCAGCTAGTCCTCCTTTCATGCAGAATCTTAAGGTCCTAGCTCATGTCCAAGGCACCAAAGCCAGCTAAAAAGTCAATATTCGATACCTAAAACTTGAATTGTACTACTCCTTACTGGCTATTACATCAACTTAGAAGCTTCATCTGTGTTCTACTATGGTGCTTTTAGTGTCTCCGCATTCCGCAGCACGCGACATAGCTTTGCAGACGATAAGTACAACCGTTTCAGAGAGAAGAGCGACCAATGTGACGATCGGGCTTTGAGTCGATTCGATAACAAATGACGAAAACGGACGGATTTCTCAGGTTTTTAATACATATGAACACTTTTCACATTCTCCCGTGCAACTCGGATGCTAGGCCTCGCTTCATGCAGAATCTTAAGGCCCCAGCTCATGTCCAAGGCACCAAAGAAGGGTAAAAAGTCAATAATCGATACCTAAATCTTGAATTGTACTACTTCTTACTGGCTATTACATCAACTTAGAAGCTTCAACTGTGTTCTACTATGGTGCTTTATGTATCTCCGCATACCGCAGCACACGACATAGCTTTGCAGACGATAAGTACAACCGTTTCAGAGAGAAGAGCGGCCAATGTAACGATCTGGCATTAAGTCGATTCGATAACAAATGACGAAAACGGACGGATTTCTCAGTTTTTTACTACATTTGAACAATTTTTACATTCTCCCGAGCAACTCGGCTGCTAGTCCTCCTTTCATGCAGAATCGTAAGGTCCTAGCCCATGTCCTAGGCACCAAAGCCAACAAAAAAAGTCAATAATCGATACCTAAATCTTGAATTGTATTACTTCTTACTGGCTATTACATCAACTTTGAAGCTTCATCTGTGTTCTACTATGGTGCTTTTAGTGTCTCCGCATACCGCAGCACGCGACATAGCTTTGAAGACGATAAGTACAACCGTTTCAGAGAGAAGAGCGGCCAATGTAACGATCTGGCTTTAAGTCGATTCGATAATAAATGACGAAAACAGACGGATTTCTCAATTTTTTACTACATATGAACCCTTTTCACATTCTCCCATGCAACTCGGCTGCTAGTCCTCCTTTCATGCAGAATATTAAGGTCCTAGCTCATGTCCAAGGCACAAAAGCCAGCTAAAAGGTCAATAATCGATACCTAAAACTTGAATTGTACTACTTCTTACTGGCTATTACATCAACTTAGAAGCTTCATCTGTGTTCTACTATGGTGCTTTTAGTGTCTCTCCATACCGCAGCACGCGACATAGCTTTGCAGACGATAAGTACAACCGTTTCAGAGAGAAGAGCGGCCAAATGTGACGCACTGCTTAAGGTCGATTCGATAATAAATTACGAAAACGGACGGATTTCTCAGGTTTTTACTACATATGAACACTTTTCACATCCTCGCGTGCAACTCGGCTGCTAGTCCTCCTTTCATGCAGAATCTTAAGGTCCTAGCTCATGTCCAAGGCACCAATGCCTGCTATAAAGTCAATATTCGATACCTAAAACTTGAATTGTACTACTCCTTACTGGCTATTACATCAACTTAGAAGCTTCATCTGTGTTCTACTATGGTGCTTTTAGTGTCTCCGCATACCGCAGCACGCGACACAGCTTTGCAGACGATAAGTACAACCGTTTCAGAGAGAAGAGCGGGCAATGTCACGATCTGGCTTCAAGTTGATTCGATAACAAATGACGAAAACGGACGGATTTCTCAGGTTTTTACTACATATGAACACTTTTCACATTCTCCCATGCAACTCGGCTGCTAGTCCTCCTTTCATGCAGAATCTTAAGGACATAGCTCACGTCCAAGGCACCAAAGCCAGCTAACACGCGATCTAGTGTTACCTAAAACTTGAATTGTACTACTTCTTACTGGCTATTACATCAACTTAGAAGCTTCATCTGTGTTCCACTATGCTGATTTTAGTGTCTCCGCATACCGCAGCACACGACATAGCTTTGCAGACGATAAGTATAACCGTTTCAGAGAGAAGAGGGGCCAATGTGACGATCTGGCTTTTAGTCGATTCGATAACAAATGACGAAAATGGACGGTTTTCTCAGGTGTTTACTACATATGAACACTTTTCACATACTCCCGGGCAACGCGGCTGCTGGTCCTGATTTCATGCAGAATCGTAAGGTCCTAGCTCATGTCCAAGGCACCAAAGCCAGCAAAAAAGTCAATAATCGATACCTAAATCTTGAATTGTACTACTTCTTACTGGCTATTACATCAACTTAGAAGCTTCATCTGTGTTCTACTGTGGTGATTTTAGTGTCTCCGCATACCGCAGCACGCGACATAGCTTTGCAGACGATAAGTACAACCGTTTCAGAGAGAAGAGCGGCCAATGTGACGACCTGGCTTTAAGTCGATTCGATAACAAATGACGAAAACGGACGGATTTCTCAGGTTTTTACTACATATGAACACTTTTCACATTGTCCCATGCAACACGGCTGCTAGTCCTCCCTCCATGCGGAATCATAAGGTCCTAGCTGATGTCCAAGGCACAAAAGCCAGCTAAAAAGTCAATAATCGATACCTAAAACTTGAATTGTACTACTTCTTACTGGCTATTACAACTTTGAAGCTTAATCTGTGTTCTACTATGGTGCTTTTAGTGTCTCCGCATACCGCAGGACACGACATAGCTTTGCAGACGATAAGTACAACCGTTTCAGAGAGATGAGCGGCCAATGTGACGCACTGCTTTAAGGCGATTCGATAATAAATTACGAAAACGGACGGATTTCTCAGGTTTTTACTGCATTTGAACACTTTTCGCATCCTGGTGTGCAACTCGGCTGCTAGTCCTCCTTTCATGCAGAATCTTAAGGTCCTAGCTCATGTCCAAGGCACCAATGCCTGCTATAAAGTCAATATTCGATACCTAAAACTTGAATTGTACTACTCCTTACTGGCTATTACATCAACTTAGAAGCTTCATCTGTGTTCTACTATGGTGCTTTTAGTGTCTCCGCATACCGCAGCACGCGACACAGCTTTGCAGACGATAAGTACAACCGTTTCAGAGAGAAGAGCGGGCAATGTCACGATCTGGCTTTAAGTCGATTCGATAACAAATGACGAAAATGGACGGATTTCTCAGGTTTTTACTACATATGAACACTTTTCACATACTCCCGTGCAACTCGGCTGCTAGTCCTCCTTTCATGCAGAATCTTAAGGACATAGCTCACGTCCAAGGCACCAAAGCCAGCTAAAAAGTAAATAATCGAAACCTAAAACTTGAATTGTACTACTTCTTACTGGCTATTACATCAACTTAGAAGCTTCATCTGTGTTCCACTATGGTGATTTTAGTTTCTCCACATACCGCAGCACGCGACATAGCTTTGCAGACGATAAGTACAACCGTTTCAGAGAGAAGAGGGGCCAATGTGACGATCTGGCTTTAAGTCGATTCGATAACAAATGACGAAAATGGACGGATTTCTCAGGTTTTTACTACATATGAACACTTTTCGCATCCTCCCGTGCCACTCGGCTGCTAGTCCTCCTTTCTTGCGCAATCTTAAGGTCCTACCTCATGTCCAAGGCACCAAAGCCAGCTAAAAAGTCAATATTCGATACCTAAAACTTGAATTGTACTACTCCTTACTGGCTATTACATCAACTTAGAAGCTTCATCTGTGTTCTACTATGGTGCTTTTAGTGATTTCGCATATCGCAGCACGCGACATAGCTTTGCAGACGATAAGTACAACCGTTTCAGAGACAAGAGCGGGCAATGTGACGATCTGGCTTCAAGTTGATTCGATAATAACTGACGGAAAAGGACCGATTTCTCAGGTTTTTACTACATATGAACACCTTTCACATTCTCCCATGCAACTCGGCTGCTAGTCCTCCTTTCATGCAGAATCTTAAGGACATAGCTCTTGTCCAAGGCAACAAAGCCAGCTAAAAAGTCAATAATTGATACCTAAAACTTGAATTGTACTACTTTTTACTGGCTATTACATCAACTTAGAAGCTTCATCTGTGTTCCACTATGGTGATTTTAGTGTCTCCGCATACCGCAGCACACGACATAGCTTTGCAGATGATAAGTATAACCGTTTCAGAGAGAAGAGGGGCCAATGTGACGATCTGGCTTTTAGTCGATTCGATAACAAATGACGAAAATGGACGGTTTTCTCAGGTGTTTACTACATATGAACACTTTTCACATACTCCCGTGCAACGCGGCTGCTAGTCCTGATTTCATGCAGAATCGTAAGGTCCTAGCTCATGTCCAAGGCACCAAAGCCAGCTAAAAAGTCAATATTCGATACCTAAAACTTGATTTGTACTACTTCTTACTGGCTATTACATCAACTTAGAAGCTTCATCTGTGTTCTACTATGGTGCTTTTAGTGTCTCCGCATACCGCAGCACGCGACATAGCTTTGCAGACGATAAGTACAACCGTTTCAGAGAGAAGAGCGGCCAATGTGACGCACTGCTTTAAGTCGATTCGATAATAAATTACGAAAACGGACGGATTTCTCAGGTTTTTACTACATATGAACACTTTTCGCATCCTCCCGTGCAACTCGGCTGCTAGTCCTCCTTTCATGCAGAATCGTAAGGTCCTAGCTCATGTCGAAGGCACCAAAGCCAGCAAAAAAGTCAATAATCGATACCTAAATCTTGAATTGTACTACTTCTTACTGGCTATTACATCAACTTAGAAGCTTCATCTGTGTTCTACTATGGTGATTTTAGTGTCTCCGCATACCGCAGCACGCGACATAGCTTTGCAGACGATAAGTACAACCGTTTCAGAGAGAAGAGCGGCCAATGTGACGCACTGCTTTAAGTCGATTCGATAATAAATTACGAAAACGGACGGATTTCTCAGGTTTTTACTACATATGAAAACTTTTCGCATTCTCCCGTGCAATTCGGCTGCTAGTCCTCCTTTCATGCAGAATCTTAAGGTCCTAGCTCATGTCCAAGGCACCAAAGCCAGCTAAAAATTCAATATTCGATACCTAAAACTTGAATTGTACTACTCCTTACTGGCTATTACATCAACTTAGAAGCTTCATCTGTGTTCTACTATGGTGCTTTTAGTGTCTCCGCATACTGCAGCACGCGACATAGCTTTGCAGACGATAAGTACAACCGTTTCAGAGAGAAGAGGGGCCAATGTGACGATCTGGCTTTAAGTCGATTCGATAACAAATGACGAAAACGGACGGATTTCTCAGGTTTTTACTACATATGAACACTTTTTACATTCTCCCGTGCAACTCGGCTGCTAGCCCTCCTTTCATGGAGAATCGTATGGTCCTACCACATGTCCAAGGCACCAAAGCCAGCTAAAAAGTCAATATTCGATACCTAAAACTTGAATTGTACTACTCCTTACTGGCTATTACATCAACTTAGAAGCTTCATCTGTGTTCTACTATGGTGCTTTTAGTGACTCCGCATACCGCTGCACGCGACATAGCTTTGCAGACGATAAGTACAACCGTTTCAGAGTGAAGAGCGGGCAATGTGACGATCTGGCTTCAAGTTGATTCGATAACAACTGACGAAAAAGGCCCGATTTCTCAGGTTTTTACTACATATGAACACCTTTCACATTCTCCCATGCAACTCGGCTGCTAGTCCTCCTTTCATGCAGAATCTTAAGGACATAGCTCATGTCCAAGGCACCAAAGCCAGCTAAAAAGTCAATAATCGATACCTAAAACTTGAATTGTACTACTTCTTACTGGCTATTACATCAACTTAGAAGCTTCATCTGTGTTCCACTATGGTGATTTTAGTGTCTCCGCATACCGCAGCACACGACATAGCTTTGCAGACGATAAGTACAACCGTTTCAGAGAGAGGAGGGGCCAATGTGACGATCTGGCTTTCAGTCGATTCGATAACAAATGACGAAAATGGACGGTTTTCTAAGGTTTTTACTACATATGAACACTTTTCACATACTCCCGTGCAACGCGGCTGCTAGTCCTGATTTCATGCAGAATCGTAAGGTCCTAGCTCATGTCCAAGGCACCAAAGCCAGCTAAAAAGTCAATAATCGATACCTAAATCTTGAATTGTACTACTTCTTACTGGCTATTACATCAACTTTGAAGCTTCATCTGTGTTCTACTATGGTGCTTTTAGTGTCTCCGCATTCCGCAGCACGCGACATTGCTTTGCAGACGATAAGTACAATCGTTTCAGAGAGAAGATCGGCCAATGTGACGATCTGGCTTTAAGTCGATTCGATAATAAATTACGAAAACGGACGGATTTCTCAGGTTTTTACTACATATGAACAATTTTTACATTCTCCCGTGCAACTCGGCTGCTAGTCCTCCTTTCATGCAGAATCGTAAGGTCCTAGCTCATGTCCTAGGCACCATAGACAGCAAAAAAGTCAAAAATCGATATCTAAATCTTGAATTGTACTACTTCTTACTGGCTATTACATCAACTTTGAAGCTTCATCTGTGTTCTACTATGGTGCTTTTAGTGTCTCCGCATTCCGCAGCACGCGACATTGCTTTGCAGACGATAAGTACAATCGTTTCAGAGAGAAGATCGGCCAATGTGACGATCTGGCTTTAAGTCGATTCGATAATAAATTACGAAAACGGACGGATTTCTCAGGTTTTTACTACATATCAACACTTTTCACATCCTCCCGTTCAACTCGGCTGCTAGTCCTCCTTTCATGCAGAATCTTAAGGTCCTAGCTCATGTCCAAGCACCTAAACCAGCTAAAAAGTCAATATTCGATACCTAAAACTTGAATTGTACTACTCCTTACTGGCTATTACATCAACTTAGAAGCTTCATCTGTGTTCTACTATGGTGCTTTTAGTGTCTCCGCATACCGCAGCACGTGACATAGCTTTGCAGACGATACGTACATCCGTTTCAGAGAGAAGAGCGTGCAATGTGACGATCTGGCTTCAAGTTGATTCGATAACAAATGACGATAACAGACGGATTTCTCAGATTTTTACTACATATGAACACTTTCCACATTCTCCCATGCAACTCGGCTGCTAGTCCTCCTTTCATGCAGAATCTTAAGTACATAGCTCATGTCCAAGGCACCAAAGCCAGCTAAAAAGTCAATAATCGATACCTAAAACTTGAATTGTACTACTCCTTACTGGCTATTACATCAACTTAGAAGCTTTATCTGTGTTCTACTATGGTGCTTTTAGTGTCTCCGCATACCGCAGCACACGACATAGCTTTGCAGACGATAAGTACAACCGTTTCAGAGAGATGAGCGGCCAATGTGACGCACTGCTTTAAGGCGATTCGATAATAAATTACGAAAACGGACGGATTTCTCAGGTTTTTACTACATATGAACACTTTTCACATTCTCCCATGCAACTCGGCTGCTAGGCCTCCTGTCATGCAGAATCTTAAGGACATAGCTCATGTCCAAGGCACCAAAGCCAGCTAAAAAGTAAATAATCGATACTTAAACTTGAATTGTACTACTTCTTACTGGCTATTACATCAACTTAGAAGCTTCATCTGTGTTCCACTATGGTGATTTTAGTGTCTCCGCATACCGCAGCACGCGACATAGCTTTGCAGACGATAAGTACAACCGTTTCAGAGAGAAGAGGGGCCTATGTGACGATCTGGCTTTAAGTCGATTCGATAACAAATGACGAAAATGGACGGATTTCTCAGGTTTTTACTACATATGAACACTTTTCACATACTCCCGTGCAGCGCGGCTGCTAGTCCTCCTTTTATGCAGAATCTTAAGGTCCTAGCTCATGTCCAAGGCACCAAGGCCAGCTAAAAAGTCAATAATCGATACCTAAAACTTGAATTGTACTACATCTCACTGGCTATCACATCAACTTAGAAGCTTCATCTGTGTTCTACTATGGTGCTTTTAGTGTCTCCACATACTGCAGCACGCGACATAGCTTTGCAGACGATAAGTACAACCGTTTCAGAGAGAAGAGCGGCCAATGTGACGCACTGCTTTAAGTCGATTGGATAATATATTCCGAAAACGGACGGATTTCTCAGGTTTTTACTACATATGAACACTTTTCACATACTCCCGTGCAACGCGGCTGCTAGTCCTCCTTTCATGCACAATCTTAAGGTCCTACCTCATGTCCAAGGCACCAAAGCCAGGTAAAAAGTCAATAATCGATACCTAAAACTAGAATTGTACTACTCCTCACTGGCTATTACATCAACTTAGAAGCTTCATCTGTGTTCTACTATGGTGCTTTTAGTGTCTCCACATACCGCAGCACGCGACATAGCTTTGCAGACGATAAGTACAACCGTTTCAGAGAGAAGAGCGGCCAATGTGACGATCTGGCTTTAAGTCGATTCGATAACAAATGACGAAAACGGACGGATTTCTCAGGTTTTTACTACATATGAACACTTTTCACATTCTCCCATGCAACTCGGCTGCTAGTCCTCCTTTCATGCAGAATCGTAAGGTCCTAGATCATGTCCTAGGCACCAAAAACAGCAAAAAAGTCAAAAATCGATACCTAAATCTTGAATTGTACTACTTCTTACTGGCTATTACATCAACTTTGAAGCTTCATCTGTGTTCTACTATGGTGCTTTTAGTGTCTCCGCATTCCGCAGCACGCGACATTGCTTTGCAGACGATAAGTACAATCGTTTCAGAGAGAAGATCGGCCAATGTGACGATCTGGCTTTAAGTCGATTCGATAATAAATTACGAAAACGGACGGATTTCTCAGGTTTTTACTACATATGAACAATTTTTACATTCTCCCGTGCAACTCGGCTGCTAGTCCTCCTTTCATGCAGAATCGTAAGGTCCTAGCTCATGTCCTAGGCACCAAAGACAGCAAAAAAGTCAAAAATCGATATCTAAATCTTGAATTGTACTACTTCTTACTGGCTATTACATCAACTTTGAAGCTTCATCTGTGTTCTACTATGGTGCTTTTAGTGTCTCCGCATTCCGCAGCACGCGACATTGCTTTGCAGACGATAAGTACAATCGTTTCAGAGAGAAGATCGGCCAATGTGACGATCTGGCTTTAAGTCGATTCGATAATAAATTACGAAAACGGACGGATTTCTCAGGTTTTTACTACATATCAACACTTTTCACATCCTCCCGTTCAACTCGGCTGCTAGTCCTCCTTTCATGCAGAATCTTAAGGTCCTAGCTCATGTCCAAGCACCTAAACCAGCTAAAAAGTCAATATTCGATACCTAAAACTTGAATTGTACTACTCCTTACTGGCTATTACATCAACTTAGAAGCTTCATCTGTGTTCTACTATGGTGCTTTTAGTGTCTCCGCATACCGCAGCACGTGACATAGCTTTGCAGACGATACGTACATCCGTTTCAGAGAGAAGAGCGTGCAATGTGACGATCTGGCTTCAAGTTGATTCGATAACAAATGACGATAACAGACGGATTTCTCAGATTTTTACTACATATGAACACTTTCCACATTCTCCCATGCAACTCGGCTGCTAGTCCTCCTTTCATGCAGAATCTTAAGTACATAGCTCATGTCCAAGGCACCAAAGCCAGCTAAAAAGTCAATAATCGATACCTAAAACTTGAATTGTACTACTCCTTACTGGCTATTACATCAACTTAGAAGCTTTATCTGTGTTCTACTATGGTGCTTTTAGTGTCTCCGCATACCGCAGCACACGACATAGCTTTGCAGACGATAAGTACAACCGTTTCAGAGAGATGAGCGGCCAATGTGACGCACTGCTTTAAGGCGATTCGATAATAAATTACGAAAACGGACGGATTTCTCAGGTTTTTACTACATATGAACACTTTTCACATTCTCCCATGCAACTCGGCTGCTAGGCCTCCTGTCATGCAGAATTTTAAGGACATAGCTCATGTCCAAGGCACCAAAGCCAGCTAAAAAGTAAATAATCGATACTTAAACTTGAATTGTACTACTTCTTACTGGCTATTACATCAACTTAGAAGCTTCATCTGTGTTCCACTATGGTGATTTTAGTGTCTCCGCATACCGCAGCACGCGACATAGCTTTGCAGACGATAAGTACAACCGTTTCAGAGAGAAGAGGGGCCTATGTGACGATCTGGCTTTAAGTCGATTCGATAACAAATGACGAAAATGGACGGATTTCTCAGGTTTTTACTACATATGAACACTTTTCACATACTCCCGTGCAGCGCGGCTGCTAGTCCTCCTTTTATGCAGAATCTTAAGGTCCTAGCTCATGTCCAAGGCACCAAGGCCAGCTAAAAAGTCAATAATCGATACCTAAAACTTGAATTGTACTACATCTCACTGGCTATCACATCAACTTAGAAGCTTCATCTGTGTTCTACTATGGTGCTTTTAGTGTCTCCACATACTGCAGCACGCGACATAGCTTTGCAGACGATAAGTACAACCGTTTCAGAGAGAAGAGCGGCCAATGTGACGCACTGCTTTAAGTCGATTGGATAATATATTCCGAAAACGGACGGATTTCTCAGGTTTTTACTACATATGAACACTTTTCACATACTCCCGTGCAACGCGGCTGCTAGTCCTCCTTTCATGCACAATCTTAAGGTCCTACCTCATGTCCAAGGCACCAAAGCCAGGTAAAAAGTCAATAATCGATACCTAAAACTAGAATTGTACTACTCCTCACTGGCTATTACATCAACTTAGAAGCTTCATCTGTGTTCTACTATGGTGCTTTTAGTGTCTCCACATACCGCAGCACGCGACATAGCTTTGCAGACGATAAGTACAACCGTTTCAGAGAGAAGAGCGGCCAATGTGACGATCTGGCTTTAAGTCGATTCGATAACAAATGACGAAAACGGACGGATTTCTCAGGTTTTTACTACATATGAACACTTTTCACATTCTCCCATGCAACTCGGCTGCTAGTCCTCCTTTCATGCAGAATCGTAAGGTCCTAGATCATGTCCTAGGCACCAAAAACAGCAAAAAAGTCAAAAATCGATACCTAAATCTTGAATTGTACTACTTCTTACTGGCTATTACATCAACTTTGAAGCTTCATCTGTGTTCTACTATGGTGCTTTTAGTGTCTCCGCATTCCGCAGCACGCGACATTGCTTTGCAGACGATAAGTACAATCGTTTCAGAGAGAAGATCGGCCAATGTGACGATCTGGCTTTAAGTCGATTCGATAATAAATTACGAAAACGGACGGATTTCTCAGGTTTTTACTACATATGAACAATTTTTACATTCTCCCGTGCAACTCGGCTGCTAGTCCTCCTTTCATGCAGAATCGTAAGGTCCTAGCTCATGTCCTAGGCACCAAAGACAGCAAAAAAGTCAAAAATCGATACCTAAATCTTGAATTGTACTACTTCTTACTGGCTATTACATCAACTTTGAAGCTTCATCTGTGTTCTACTATGGTGCTTTTAGTGTCTCCGCATTCCGCAGCACGCGACATTGCTTTGCAGACGATAAGTACAACCGTTTCACAGAGAAGAGCGGCCAATGTGACGATCTGGCTTTAAGTCGATTCGATAATAAATTACGAAAACGGACGGATTTCTCAGGTTTTTACTACATATCAACACTTTTCACATCCTCCCGTTCAACTCGGCTGCTAGTCCTCCTTTCATGCAGAATCTTAAGGTCCTAGCTCATGTCCAAGGCACAAAAGGCAGCTAAAAAGTCAATATTCGATACCTAAAACTTGAATTGTACTACTCCTTACTGGCTATTACATCAACTCAGAAGCTTCATCTGTGTTCTACTATGGTGCTTTTAGTGTCTCCGCATACCGCAGCACGTGACATAGCTTTGCAGACGATACGTACATCCGTTTCAGAGAGAAGAGCGTGCAATGTGACGATCTGGCTTCAAGTTGATTCGATAACAAATGACGATAACAGACGGATTTCTCAGATTTTTACTACATATGAACACTTTCCACATTCTCCCATGCAACTCGGCTGCTAGTCCTCCTTTCATGCAGAATCTTAAGTACATAGCTCATGTCCAAGGCACCAAAGCCAGCTAAAAAGTCAATAATCGATACCTAAAACTTGAATTGTACTACTCCTTACTGGCTATTACATCAACTTTGAAGCTTTATCTGTGTTCTACTATGGTGCTTTTAGTGTCTCCGCATACCGCAGCACACGACATAGCTTTGCAGACGATAAGTACAACCGTTTCAGAGAGATGAGCGGCCAATGTGACGCACTGCTTTAAGTCGATTGGATAATATATTCCGAAAACGGACGGATTTCTCAGGTTTTTACTACATATGAACACTTTTCACATACTCCCGTGCAACGCGGCTGCTAGTCCTCCTTTCATGCACAATCTTAAGGTCCTACCTCATGTCCAAGGCACCAAAGCCAGGTAAAAAGTCAATAATCGATACCTAAAACTAGAATTGTACTACTCCTTACTGGCTATTACATCAACTTAGAAGCTTCATCTGTGTTCCACTATGGTGCTTTTAGTGTCTCCACATACCGCAGCACGCGACATAGCTTTGCAGACGATAAGTACAACCGTTTCAGAGAGAAGAGCGGCCAAAGTGACGATCTGGCTTTAATTTGATTCGATAACAAATGAATAAAAGGTAACGGATTTCTCAGGTTTTTACTACATATGAACACTTTTCACATACTCCCGTGCAACGCGGCTGCTAGTCCTCCTTTCATGCACAATCTTAAGGTCCTACCTCATGTCCAAGGCACCAAAGCCAGCTAAAAAGTCAATAATCGATACCTAAAACTTGAATTGTACTACTTCTTACTGGCTATTACATCATCTTAGAAGCTTCATCTGTGTTCCACTATGGTGATTTTAGTGTCTCCGCATACCGCAGCACACGACATAGCTTTGCAGACGATAAGTACAACCGTTTCAGAGAGATGAGCGGCCAATGTGACGCACTGCTTTAAGTCGATTCGATAATAAATTACGAAAACGGACGGATTTCTCAGGTTTTTACTACATATGAACACTTTTCACATTCTCCCATGCAACTCGGCTGCTAGGCCTCCTTTCATGCAGAATCTTAAGGACATAGCTCATGTCCAAGGCACCAAAGCCAGCTAAAAAGTAAATAATCGATACTTAAACTTGAATTGTACTACTTCTTACTGGCTATTACATCAACTTAGAAGCTTCATCTGTGTTCCACTATGGTGCTTTTAGTGTCTCCGCATACCGCAGCACGCGACATAGCTTTGCAGACGATAAGTACAACCGTTTCAGAGAGAAGAGCGGCCAATGTGACGCACTGCTTTAAGTCGATTCGATAATAAATTACGAAAACGGACGGATTTCTCAGGTTTTTACTACATATGAATACTTTTCGCATCCTCCCGTGCAACTCGGCTGCTAGTAATCCTTTCATGCAGAATCATAAGGTCCTAGCTCATGTCCAAGGCATAAAAGCCAGCTAAAAAGTCAATAATCGATACCTAAAACTTGAATTGTACTACTTCTCACTGGCAATCACATCAACTTAAAAGCTTCATCTGTGTTCTACTATGGGGCTTTTCGTGTCTCCGCATACTGCAGCACGCGACATAGCTTTGCAGACGATAAGTACAACCGCTTCAGAGAGAAGAGTGGCCAATATGACGCACTGCTTTAAGTCGATTCGATAGTAAATTACGAAACCGGACGGATTTTTCAGGTTTTTACTACATATGAACACTTTTCACATACTCCCGTGCAACGCGGCTGCTAGTCCTCCTTTCATGCAGAATCTTAAGGTCCTAGCTCATGTCCAAGGCACCAAAGCCAGGAGAAAAGTCAATAATCGATACCTAAATCTTGAATTTTACTACTTATTACTGGTTATTACATCAACTTAGAAGCTTCATCTGTGTTCTACTATAGAGCTTTTAGTGTCTCCGCATACTACAGCATGCGACATAGCTTTGCAGACGATACGTACAACCGTTTCAGAGAGAAGAGCGGCCAATGTGACGATCTGCTTTAAGTCGATTCGATAACAAATGACGAAAACGGACGGATTTCTCATTTTTTTACTACATATGAACACTATTCACATTCTCCCATGCAACTCGGCTGCTAGTCCTCCTTTCATGCAGAATCATAAGGTCCTAGCTCATGTCCAAGGCATAAAAGCCAGCTAAAAAGTCAATAATCGATACCTAAAACTTGAATTGTACTACTTCTCACTGGCAATCACATCAACTTAGAAGCTTCATCTGTGTTCTACTATGGTGCTTTTAGTGTCTCCGCATACTGCAGCACGCGACATAGCTTTGCAGACGATAAGTACAACCGTTTCAGAGAGAAGAGCGGCCAATGTGACGCACTGCTTTAAGTCGATTCGATAATATATTCCGAAAACGGACGGATTTCTCAGGTTTTTACTACATATGAACACTTTTCGCATCCTCCCGTGCCACGCGGCTGCTAGTCCTCCTTTCATGCAGAATCTTAAGGTCCTAGCTCATGTCCAAGGCACCAAAGCCAGCAAAAAGTCAATAATCGATACCTAAATCTTGAATTGTACTACTTCTTACTGGCTATTACATCAACTTAGGAGCTTAATCTATGTTCTACTATGGTGCTTTTAGTGTCTCCGCATACCGCAGCACGCGACATAGCTTTGCAGACGATAAGTACAACCGTTTCAGAGAGAAGAGCGGCCAATGTGACGATCTGGCTTTCAGTCGATTCGATAACAAATGACGAAAACGGACAGATTTCTCACGTTTTTACTACATATGAACACTTTTCACATTCTCCCATGCAACTCGGCTGCTAGTCCTCCTTTCATGCAGAATCATAAGGTCCTAGCTCATGTCCAAGGCAGAAAAGCCAGCTAAAAAGTCAATAATCGATACCTAAAACTTGAATTGTACTACTTCTTACTGGCTATTACATCAACTTAGAAGCTTAATCTGTGTTCTACTACGGTGCTTTTAGTGTCTCCGCATACTGCAGCATGCGACATAGCTTTGCAGACGATAAGTACAACCGTTTCAGAGAGAAGAACGGCCAATGTGACGCACTGCTTTAAGTCGATTCGATAATAAATTACGAAAACGGACGGATTTCTCAGGTTTTTACTACATATGAACACTTTTCGCATCCTCCAGTGCAACTCGGCTGCTAGTCCTCCTTTCAAGCAGAATCTTAAGGTCCTAGCCCATGTCCAAGGCACCAAAGCCAGCTAAAAAGTCAATAATCGATACCTAAAACTTGAATTGTACTACTTCTCACTGGCTATCACATCAACTTAGAAGCTTCATCTGTGTTCTACTATGGTGCTTTTAGTGTCTCCGCATACTGCAGCATGCGACATAGCTTTGCAGACGATAAGTACATCCGTTTCAGAGAGAAGAGCGGCCAATGTGACGATCTGCTTTAAGTCGATTAAATAACAAATGACGAAAACGGACGGATTTCTCATTTTTTTACTACAGATGAACACTATTCACATTCTCCCATGCATCTCGGCTGCTAGTCCTGCTTTCATGCAGAATCATAAGGTCCTAGCTCATGTCCAGGGCATAAAAGCCAGCTAAAAAGTCAATAATCGATACCTAAAACTTGAATTGTACTACTTCTCACTGGCTATCACATCAACTTAGAAGCTTCATCCGTGTTCTACTATGGTGCTTTTAGTGTCTCCGCATACTGCAGCACGCGACATAGCTTTGCAGACGATAAGTACAACCGTTTCTGAGAGAAGAGCGGCCAATGTGACGCACTGCTTTAAGTCGATTCGATAATATATTCCGAAAACGGACGGATTTCTCAGGTTTTTACTACATATGAACACTTTTCGCATCCTCCCGTGCCACTCGGCTGCTAGTAATCCTTTCATGCACAATCATAAGTTCCTACCTAATGTCCAAGGCACCAAAGCCAGCTAAAAAGTCAATTTTCGATACCTAAAACTTGAATTGTACTACTCCTTACTGGCTATTACATCAACTTAGAAGCTTCATCTGTGTTCTACTATGGTGCTTTTAGTGTCTCCGCATACCGCAGCACGCGACATAGCTTTGCAGACGATACGTACAACCGTTTCAGAGAGAAGAGCGGCCAATGTGACGATCTGTTTTAAGTCGATTCGATAACAAATGACGAAAACGGACGAATTTCTCATTTTTTTACTACATATGAACACTATTCACATTCTCCCATGCAACTCGGCTGCTAGTCCTCCTTTCATGCAGAATCATAAGGTCCTAGCTCATGTCCAAGGCATAAAAGCCAGCTAAAAAGTCAATAATCGATACCTAAAACATGAATTGTACTACTTCTCACTGGCAATCACATCAACTTAGAAGCTTCATCTGTGTTCTACTATGGTGCTTTTAGTGTCTCCGCATACTGCAGCACGCGACATAGCTTTTCAGACGATAAGTACAACCGTTTCAGAGAGAAGAGCGGCCAATGTGACGCACTGCTTTAAGTCGATTCGATAATATATTCCGAAAACGGACGGATTTCTCAGGTTTTTACTACATATGAAAACTTTTCGCATCCTCCCGTGCCACGCGGCTGCTAGTCCTCCTTTCATGCAGAATCTTAAGGTCCTACCTAATGTCCAAGGCACCAAAGCCAGCTAAAAAGTCAATTTTCGATACCTAAAACTTGAATTGTACTACTCCTTACTGGCTATTACATCAACTTAGAAGCTTCATCTGTGTTCTACTATGGTGGTTTTAGTGTCTCCGCAAACCGCAGCACGAGACATAGCTTTGCAGACGATAAGTACAACCGTTTCAGAGAGAAGAGAGGCCAATGTGACGATCTGGCTTTAAGTCGATTCGATAACAAATGACGAAAATGGACGGATTTCTCAGGTTTTTACTACATATGAACACTTGTCACATAGTCTCGTGCAACGCGGCTGCTAGTCCTCCTTTCATGCAGAATCTTAAGGTCCTAGCTCATGTCCAAGGCGCCAAAGCCAGCTAAAAAGTCAATATTCGATACCTAAAACTTGAATTGTACTACTCCTTACTGGCTATTACATCAACTTAGTAGCTTCATCTGTGTTCTACTATGGTGTTTTTAGTGTCTCCGCATACCGCAGCACGCGACATAGCTTTGCAGACGATAAGTACAACCGTTTCAGAGAGAAGAGCGGCCAATGTGACGCACTGCTTTAAGTCGATTCCATAATAAATTACGAAAACGGACGGATTTCTCAGGTTTTTACTACATATGAACACTTTTCGCATCCTCCCGTGCAACTCGGCTGCTAGTCCTAATTTCATGCAGAATCTTAAGGTCCTAGCTCATGTCCAAGGCGCCAAAGCCAGCTAAAAAGTCAATATTCGATACCTAAAACTTGAATTGTACTACTCCTTACTGGCTATTACATCAACTTAGAAGCTTCATCTGTGTTCTACTATGGTGCTTTTAGTGTCTCCGCATACCGCAGCACGCGACATAGCTTTGCAGACGATACGTACAACCGTTTCAGAGAGAAGAGCGGCCAATGTGACGATCTGTTTTAAGTCGATTCGATAACAAATGACGAAAACGGACGGATTTCTCATTTTTTTACTACATATGAACACTATTCACATTCTCCCATGCAACTCGGCTGCTAGTCCTCCTTTCATGCAGAATCATAAGGTCCTAGCTCATGTCCAAGGCATAAAAGCCAGCTAAAAAGTCAATAATCGATACCTAAAACATGAATTGTACTACTTCTCACTGGCAATCACATCAACTTAGAAGCTTAATCTGTGTTCTACTATGGTGCCTTTAGTGTCTCCGCATACTGCAGCACGCGACATAGCTTTGCAGACGATAAGTACAACCGTTTCAGAGAGAAGAGCGGCCAATGTGACGCACTGCTTTAAGTCGATTCGATAATATATTCCGAAAACGGACGGATTACTCAGGTTTTTACTACATATGAACACTTTTCGCATCCTTCAGTGCCACGCGGCTGCTAGTCCTCCTTTCATGCAGAATCTTAAGGTCCTAGCTCATGTCCAAGGCACCAAAGCCAGCAAAAAGTCAATAATCGATACCTAAGTCTTGAATTGTACTACTTCTTACTGGCTATTACATCAACTTAGGAGCTTAATCTGTGTTCTACTATGGTGCTTTTAGTGTCTCCGCATACCGCAGCACGCGACATAGCTTTGCAGACGATAAGTACAACCGTTTCAGAGAGAAGATTGGCCAATGTGACGCACTGCTTTAAGTCGATTCGATAATAA
The DNA here is from genome assembly GCF_023897955.1 of Schistocerca gregaria. NCBI lineage: Eukaryota > Metazoa > Arthropoda > Insecta > Orthoptera > Acrididae > Schistocerca > Schistocerca gregaria. The sequence goes on along the minus strand of NW_026061812.1, from coordinate 3,165,422 downwards.
ATTAAGAAAACGGACGGATTTCTCAGGTTTTTACTACATATGAACACTTTTCGCATCCTCCCGTGCAACTCGGCTGCTAGTCCTCCTTTCATGCAGAATCTTCAGGTCCTAGCTCATGTCCAAGGCACCAAAGCCAGCTAAAAAGTCAATATTCGATACCTAAAACTTGAATAGTACTACTCCTTACTGGCTATTACATCAACTTAGATCCTTCATCTGTGTTCTACTATGGTGCTTTTAGTGTCTCCGCATACTGCAGCACGCGACATAGCTTTGCAGACGATAAGTACAACCGTTTCAGAGAGAAGAGCGGCCAATGTGACGATCTGGCTTTAAGCCGATTCGATAACAAATGACGAAAACGGACGGATTTCTCAGGTTTTTACTACATATGAACACTTTTCACATTCTCCCATGCAACTCGGCTGCTAGTCCTCCTTTCATGCAGAATCATAAGGTCTTAGCTCATGTCCAAGGCAGAAAAGCCAGCTAAAAAGTCAATAATCGATACCTAAAACTTGAATTGTACTACTTCTTACTGGCTATTACATCAACTTAGAAGCTTAATCTGTGTTCTACTATGGTGCTTTTAGTGTCTCCGCATACTGCAGCATGCGACATAGCTTTGCAGACGATAAGTACAACCGTTTCAGAGAGAAGAGCGGCCAATGTGACAATCTGCTTTAAGTCGATTCGATAACAAATGACGAAAACGGACGGATTTCTCATTTTTTTACTACAGATGAACACTTTTCACATCCTCCCGTGCCACTCGGCTGCTAGTAATCCTTTCATGCACAATCATAAGGTCCTACCTAATGTCCAAGGCACCAATGCCAGCTAAAAAGTCAATTTTCGATACCTAAAACTTGAATTGTACTACTCCTTACTGGCTATTACATCAACTTAGAAGCTTCATCTGTGTTCTACTATGGTGCTTTTAGTGACTCCGCATGCCGCAGCACGCGACATACCTTTGCAGACGAAAAGTACAACCGTTTCAGAGAGAAGAGCGGGCAATATGACGATCTGGCTTCAAGTTGATTCGATAACAACTGACGAAAAAGAATGGATTTCTCAGGTTTTTCCTACATATGAACACTTTTCACATTCTCCCATTCAACTCGGGTGCTAGTCCTCCTTTCATGCAGAATCTTAAGGACATAGCTCATGTCCAAGGCACCAAAGCCAGCTAAAAAGTCAATAATCGATACCTAAATTGACTACATCTTACTAGCTATTACATCAACTTAGAAGCTTCATCTGTGTTCCACTATGGTGATATTAGTGTCTCCGCAAACCGCAGCACGCGACATAGCTTTGCAGACGATAAGTACAACCGTTTCAGAGAGAAGAGAGGCCAATGTGACGATCTGGCTTTAAGTCGATTCGATAACAAATGACGAAAATGGACGGATTTCTCAGGTTTTTACTACATATGAACACTTGTCACATAGTCCCGTGCAACGCGGCTGCTAGTCCTCCTTTCATGCAGAATCTTAAGGTCCTAGCTCATGTCCAAGGCGCCAAAGCCAGCTAAAAAGTCAATATTCGATACCTAAAACTTGAATTGTACTACTCCTTACTGGCTATTACATCAACTTAGTAGCTTCATCTGTGTTCTACTATGGCGCTTTTAGTGTCTCCGCATATCGCAGCACGCGAACATAGCTTTGCAGACGATAAGTACAACCGTTTCAGATAGAAGAGCGGCCAATGTGACAATCTAGCTTTAAGTCGATTCGATAACACATGACGAAAACGGACGCATTTTTCAGGTTTTTACTACATATGAACACTTTTCACATTCTCCCATGTAACTCGGCTGCTAGTCCTCCTTTCATGCAGAATCATAAGGTCCTAGCTCATGTCCAAGGCACAAAAGCCAGCTGAAAAGTCAATAATCGATACCTAAAACATTAATTGTACTACTTCTCACTGGCTATCACATCAACTTAGAAGCTTCATCTGCGTTCTACTATGGTGCTTTTAGTGTCTCCACATACTGCAGCACGCGACATAGCTTTGCAGACGATAAGTACAACCGTTTCAGAGAGAAGAGAGGCCAATGTGACGATCTGGCTTTAAGTCGATTCGATAACAAATGACGAAAATCGACGGATTTCTCAGGTTTTTACTACATATGAACACTTGTCACATAGTCCCGTGCAACGCGGCTGCTAGTCCTCCTTTTATGCAGAATCTTAAGGTCCTAGCTCATGTCCAAGGCACCAAAGCCAGCAAAAAAGACAATAATCGATACCTAAATCTTGAATTGTACTACTTCTTACTGGCTATTACATCAACTTTGAAGCTTTATCTGTGTTCTACTATGGTGCTTTTAGTGTCTCCGCATACCGCAGCACGCGACATAGCTTTGCAGACGATAAGTACAACCGTTTCAGAGAGAAGAGCGGCCAATGTGACGCACTGCTTTAAGTCGATTCCATAATAAATTACGAAAACGGACGGATTTCTCAAGTTTTTACTACATATGAACACTTTTCGCATCCTCGCGTACAACTCGGCTGCTAGTCCTCCTTTCATGCAGAATCTTAAGGTCCTAGCTCATGTCCAAGGCGCCAAAGCCAGCTAAAAAGTCAATATTCGATACCTAAAACTTGAATTGTACTACTCCTTACTGGCTATTACATCAACTTAGAAGCTTCATCTGTGTTCTACTATGGTGCTTTTAGTGTCTCCGCATACCGCAGCACGCGACATAGGTTTGCAGACGATAAGTACAACCGTTTCAGAGAGAAGAGCGGCCAATGTGACGCACTGCTTTAAGTCGATTCCATAATAAATTACGAAAACGGACGGATTTCTCAGGTTTTTACTACATATGAACACTTTTCGCATCCTCCCGTGCAACTAGGCTGCTAGTTCTCCTTTTATGCAGAATCGTAAGGTCCCAGCTCATGTCCAAGGCACCAAAGCCAGCAAAAAAGTCAATAATCGGTACCTAAATCTTGAATTGTACTACATCTTACTGGCTATTACATCGACTTTGAAGCTTCATCTGTATTCTACTATGGTGCTTTTAGTGCCTCCGCATACCGCAGCACGCGACATAGCTTTGCAGACGATAAGTACAACCGTTTCAGAGAGAAGAGCGGCCAATGTGACAATCTGGCTTTAAGTCGATTCGATAACAAAAGACGAAAACGGACGCATTTTTCAGGTTTTTACTACATATGAACACTTTTCACATTCTCCCAAGCAACTCGGCTGCTAGTCCTCCTTCCGTGCGGAATCATAAGGTCCTAACTCATGTCCAAGGCACAAATGCCAGCTAAAAGGCCAATAATCGATACCTAAAACTTGAATTGTACTACTTCTTACTGGCTATTACATCAACTTAGAAGCTTAATCTGTGTTCTACTATAGTGCTTTTAGTGTCTCCGCATACCGCAGCACGCGACATAGCTTTGCAGACGATAAGTACAACCGTTTCAGAGAGAAGAGGGGCCCATATGACGATCTGGCTTTAAGTCGATTCGATAACAAATGACGAAAACGGACGGATTTCTCAGGTTTTTACTACATATGAACACTTTTTACATCCTCCCGTGCAACGCGGCTGCTAGTCCTCCTTTCATGCAGAATCTTTAGGTCCTAGCTCATGTCCAAGGCACCAAAGCCAGCTAAAAAGTCAATAATCGATACCTAAAACTTGAATTGTACTACTTCTCACTGGCTATCACATCAACTTAGAAGCTTCATCTGTGTTCTACTATGGTGCTTTTAGTGTCTCCGCATACAGCAGCACGCGACATAGCTTTGCAGACGATAAGTACAACCCTATCAGAGAGAAGAGGGGCCCATGTGACGATCTGGCTTTAAGTCGATTCGATAACAAATGACGAAAACGGACGGATTTCTCAGGTTTTTACTACATATGAACACTTTTCACATTCTCCCATTCAACTCGGCTGCTAGTCCTCCTTTCATGCAGAATCTTAAGGACATAGCTCATGTCCAAGGCACCAAAGCCAGCTAAAAAGTCAATAATAGATACCTAAATTGACTACATCTTACTAGCTATTACATGAACTTAGAAGCTTCATCTGTGTTCCACTACGGTGATTTTAGTGTCTCCGCATACCGCAGCACGCGACATAGGTTTGCAGACGATAAGTACAACCGTTTCAGAGAGAAGAGAGGCCAATGTGACGATCTGGCTTTAAACGATTCGATAACAAATGACGAAAATGGACGGATTTCTCAGGTTTTTACTACATATGAACACTTGTCACATAGTCCCGTGCAACGCGGCTGCTAGTCCTCCTTTCATGCAGAATCTTAAGGTCCTAGCTCATGTCCAAGTCGCCAAAGCCAGCTAAAAAGTCAATATTCGATACTTAAAACTTGGATTGTACTACTCCTTACTGGCTATTACATCAACTTAGTAGCTTCATCTGTGTTCTACTAAGGTGCTTTTAGTGTCTCCGCATACCGCAGCACGCGACATAGCTTTGCAGACGATAAGTACAACCGTTTCAGAGAGAAGAGCGGCCAATGTGACGCACTGCTTTCAGTCGATTCGATAATAAATTACGAAAACGGACGGATTTCTCAGGTTTTTACTACATATGAACACTTTTCGCATCCTCCCGTGCAACTCGGCTGCTAGTCCTCATTTCATGCAGAAACGTAAGGTCCTAGCTCATGTCCAAGGCGCCAAAGCCAGCTAAAAAGTCAATATTCGATACCTAAAACTTGAATTGTACTACTCCTTACTGGCTATTACATCAACTTAGAAGCTTCATCTGTGTTCTACCATGGTGCTTTTAGTGTCTCCGCATACCGCAGCACGCGACATAGCTTTGCAGACGATAAGTACAACCGTTTCAGAGAGAAGAGGGGCCAATGTGACGAACTGGCTTTAAGTCGATTCGATAACAAATGACGAAAATGGACGGATTTCTCAGGTTTTTACTACATATGAACACTTTTCACATACTCCCGTGCAACGCGGCTGCTAGTCCTCCTTTCATGCAGAATCTTAAGGTCCTAGCTCATGTCCAAGGCACCTAAGCCAGCTAAAAAGTCAATAATCGATACCTAAAACTTGAATTGTACTACTTCTCACTGGCTATCACATCAACTTAGAACCTTCATCTGTGTTCTACTATGGTGCTTTTAGTGTCTCCGCATACCGCAGCACGCGACATAGCTTTGCAGACGATAAGTATAACCGTTTCAGAGAGAAGAGGGGCCAATGTGACGATCTGGCTTTAAGTCGATTCGATAACAAGTGACGAAAACGGACGGATTTCTCAGGTTTATACTACATATGAACACTTTTTACATTCTCCCGTGCAACTCGGCTGCTAGTCCTCCTTTCATGCAGAATCTTAAGGTCCTAGCTCATGTCCAAGGCACCACAGCCAGCAAAAAAGACAATAATCGATACCTAAATCTTGAATTGTACTGCTTCTTACTGGCTATTACATCAACTTTGAAGCTTTATCTGTGTTCTACTATGGTGCTTTTAGTGTCTCCGCATACCGCAGCACGCGACATAGCTTTGCAGACGATAAGAACAACCGTTTCAGAGAGAAGAGCGGCCAATGTGACGCACTGCTTTAAGTCGATTCCATAATAAATTACGAAAACGGACGGATTTCTCAGGTTTTTACTACATATGAACACTTTTCGCATCCTCGCGTGCAACTCGGCTGCTAGTCCTCCTTTCATGCAGAATCTTAAGGTCCTAGCTCATGTCCAAGGCGCCAAAGCCAGCTAAAAAGTCAATATTCGATACCTAAAACTTGAATTGTACTACTCCTTACTGGCTATTACATCAACTTAGTAGCTTCATCTGTGTTCTACTATAGTGCTTTTAGTGTCTCCGCATACCGCAGCACGCGACATAGCTTTGCAGACGATAAGTACAACCGTTTCAGAGAGAAGAGGGGCCCATGTGACGATCTGGCTTTAAGTCGATTCGATAACAAATGACGAAAACGGACGGATTTCTCAGGTTTTTACTACATATGAACTCTTTTTACATCCTCCCGTGCAACGCGGCTGCTAGTCCTCCTTTCATGCAGAATCTTTAGGTCCTAGCTCATGTCCAAGGCACCAAAGCCAGCTAAGAAGTCAATAATCGATACCTAAAACTTGAATTGTACTACTTCTCACTGGCTATCACATCAACTTAGAAGCTTCATCTGTGTTCTACTATGGTGCTTTTAGTGTCTCCGCATACCGCAGCACGCGACATAGCTTTGCAGATGATAAGTACAACCGTTTCAGAGAGAAGAGGGGCCAACGTGACGAACTGTCCTCAAGTCGATTAGATAACAAATGACGAAAATGGACGGATTTCACAGGTTTTTACTACATATGAACACTTTTTACATTCTCCCGTGCAACTCGGCTGCTAGTCCTCCTTTCATGCAGAATCTTAAGGTCCTAGGTCATGTCCAAGGCATCAAAGCCTGCAAAAAAGTCAATAATCGATACCTAAATCTTGAATTGTACTACTTCTTACTGGCTATTACATCAACTTTGAAGCTTCATCTGTGTTCTACTATGGTGCTTTTAGTGTCTCCGCATACCGCAGCACGCAACTTAGCTTTGCAGACGATAAGTACAACCGTTTCAGAGAGAAGAGCGGCCTATGTGACGATCTGGCTTTAAGTCGATTCGATAACAAATGACGAAAACGGACGGATTTCTCAGGTTTTTACTACATATTAACACTTTTCACATTCTCCCATGTAACTCGGTTGTTAGTCCTCCTTTCATGCAGAATCATAAGGTCCTAGCTCATGTCCAAGGCACAAAAGCCAGCTAAAAAGTCAATAATCGATACCTACAACTTTAATTGTACTACTTCTCACTGGCTATCACATCAACTTAGAAGCTTCATCTGCGTTCTACTATGGTGCTTTTAGTGTCTCCGCATACTGCAGCACGCGACATAGCTTTGCAGACGATAAGCACAACCGTTTCAGAGAGAAAAGCGGGCAATGTGTCGATCTGGCTTCAAGTTGATTCGATAACAAATGACTAAAACGGACGGATTTCTCAGGTTTTTACTACATATGAACACTTTCCACATTCTCCAATGCAACTCGGCTGCTAGTCCTCCTTTCATGCAGAATCATAAGGACATAGCTCATGTCCAAGGCACCAAAGCCAGCTAAAAAGTCAATAATCGATACCTAAATTGACTACATCTTACTAGCTATTACATCAACTTAGAAGCTTCATCTGTGTTCCACTATGGTGATTTTAGTGTCTCCGCATACCGCAGCACACGACATAGCTTTGCAGACGATAAGTACAACCGTTTCAGAGAGAAGAGCGGCCAATGTGACGCACTGCTTTAAGTCGATTCCATAATAAATTACGAAAACGGACGGATTTCTCAGGTTTTTACTACATATGAACACCTTTCGCATCCTCGCGAGCAACTCGGCTGCTAGTCCTCCTTTCATGCAGAATCTTAAGGTCCTAGCTCATGTGCAAGGCGCCAAAGCCAGCTAAAAAGTCAATATTCGATACCTAAAACTTGAATTGTACTACTCCTTACTGGCTATTACATCAACTTAGAAGCTTCATCTGTGTTCTACTATGGTGCTTTTAGTGTCTCCGCATACCGCAGCACGCGACATAGCTTTGCAGATGATAAGTACAACCGTTTCAGAGAGAAGAGGGGCCAATGTGACGAACTGGCCTCAAGTCGATTAGATAACAAATGACGAAAATGGACGGATTTCACAGGTTTTTACTACATATGAACACTTTTCACATACTCCCGTCCAACGCGGCTGATAGTCCTCCTTTCATGCAGAATCTTAAGGTCCTAGCTCATGTCCGAGGCACCAAAGCCAGCTAAAAAGTCAATATTCGATACCTAAAACTTGAATTGTACTACTCCTTACTGGCTATTACATCAACTTAGTAGCTTCATCTGTGTTCTACTATGGTGCTTTTAGTGTCTCCGCATACCGCAGCACGTGACATAGCTTTGCAGACGATAAGTACAACCGTTTAAGAGAGAAGAGGGGCCAATGTGACGATCTGGCTTTAAGTCGATTCGATAACAAGTGACGAAAACGGACGGATTTCTCAGGTTTATACTACATATGAACACTTTTTACATTCTCCCGTGCAACTCGGCTGCTAGTCCTCCTTTACTGCAGAATCGTAAGGTCCTAGCTCATGTCCAAGGCACCAAAGCCAGCAAAAAAGTCAATAATCGATACCTAAATCTTGAATTGTACTACTTCTTACTGGCTATTACATCAACTTTGAAGCTTCATCTGTATTCTACTATGGTGCTTTTAGTGTCTCCGCATACCGCAGCACGCGACATAGCTTTGCAGACGATAAGTACAACCGTTTCAGAGAGAGGAGCGGCCAATGTGACAATCTGGCTTTAAGTCGATTCGATAACAAATGAAGAAAACGGACGCATTTTTCAGGTTTTTACTACATATGAACACTTTTCACATTCTCCCAAGCACCTCGGCCGCTAGTCCTCCTTCCGTGCGGAATCATAAGGTCCTAGCTCATGTCCAAGGCACAAAAGCCAGCTAAAAGGTCAATAATCGATACCTAAAAGTTGAATTGTACTACTTCTTACTGGCTATTACATCAACTTAGAAGCTTAATCTGTGTTCTACTATGGTGCTTTTAGTGTCTCCGCATACCGCAGCACGCGACATAGCTTTGCAGACGATAAGTACAACCGTTTCAGAGAGAAGAGGGGCCAATGTGACGAACTGGCTTTAAGTCGATTCGATAACAAATGACGAAAATGGACGGATTTCTCAGGTTTTTACTACATATGAACACTTTTCACATACTCCCGTGCAACGCGGCTGCTAGTCCTCCTTTCATGCAGAATCTTAAGGTCCTAGCTCATGTCCAAGGCACCTAAGCCAGCTAAAAAGTCAATAATCGATACCTAAAACTTGAATTGTACTACTTCTCACTGGCTATCACATCAACTTAGAACCTTCATCTGTGTTCTACTATGGTGCTTTTAGTGTCTCCGCATACCGCAGCACGCGACATAGCTTTGCAGACGATAAGTATAACCGTTTCAGAGAGAAGAGGGGCCAATGTGACGATCTGGCTTTAAGTCGATTCGATAACAAGTGACGAAAACGGACGGATTTCTCAGGTTTATACTACATATGAACACTTTTTACATTCTCCCGTGCAACTCGGCTGCTAGTCCTCCTTTCATGCAGAATCTTAAGGTCCTAGCTCATGTCCAAGGCACCACAGCCAGCAAAAAAGACAATAATCGATACCTAAATCTTGAATTGTACTGCTTCTTACTGGCTATTACATCAACTTTGAAGCTTTATCTGTGTTCTACTATGGTGCTTTTAGTGTCTCCGCATACCGCAGCACGCGACATAGCTTTGCAGACGATAAGAACAACCGTTTCAGAGAGAAGAGCGGCCAATGTGACGCACTGCTTTAAGTCGATTCCATAATAAATTACGAAAACGGACGGATTTCTCAGGTTTTTACTACATATGAACACTTTTCGCATCCTCGCGTGCAACTCGGCTGCTAGTCCTCCTTTCATGCAGAATCTTAAGGTCCTAGCTCATGTCCAAGGCGCCAAAGCCAGCTAAAAAGTCAATATTCGATACCTAAAACTTGAATTGTACTACTCCTTACTGGCTATTACATCAACTTAGAAGCTTCATCTGTGTTCTACTACGGTGCTTTTAGTGTCTCCGCATACCGCAGCACGCGACATAGGTTTGCAGACGATAAGTACAACCGTTTCAGAGAGAAGAGGGGCCAATGTGACGATCTGGCTTTAAGTCGATTCGATAACAAGTGACGAAAACGGACGGATTTCTCAGGTTTATACTACATATGAACACTTTTTACATTCTCCCGTGCAACTCGGATGCTAGTCCTCCTTTTATGCAGAATCGTAAGGTCCCAGCTCATGTCCAAGGCACCAAAGCCAGCAAATAAGTCAATAATCGATACCTAAATCTTGAATTGTACTACATCTTACTGGCTATTACATCGACTTTGAAGCTTCATCTGTATTCTACTATGGTGCTTTTAGTGTCTCCGCATACCGCAGCACGCGACATAGCTTTGCAGACGATAAGTACAACCGTTTCAGAGAGAAGAGCGGCCAATGTGACAATCTGGCTTTAAGTCGATTCGATAACAAAAGACGAAAACGGACGCATTTTTCAGGTTTTTACTACATATGAACACTTTTCACATTCTCCCAACCAACTCGGCTGCTAGTCCTCCTTCCGTGCGGAATCATAAGGTCCTAGCTCATGTCCAAGGCACAAATGCCAGCGAAAAGGCCAATAATCGATACCTAAAACTTGAATTTTACTACTTCTTACTGGCTATTACATTAACTTAGAAGCTTAATCTGTGTTCTACTATAGTGCTTTTAGTGTCTCCGCATACCGCAGCACGCGACATAGCTTTGCAGACGATAAGTACAACCGTTTCAGAGAGAAGAGGGGCCCATGTGACGATCTGGCTTTAAGTCGATTCGATAACAAATGACGAAAACGGACGGATTTCTCAGGTTTTTACTACATATGAACACTTTTTACATCCTCCCGTGCAACGCGGCTGCTAGTCCTCCTTTCATGCAGAATCTTTAGGTCCTAGCTCATGTCCAAGGCACCAAAGCCAGCTAAAAAGTCAATAATCGATACCTAAAACTTGAATTGTACTACTTCTCACTGGCTATCACATCAACTTAGAAGCTTCATCTGTGTTCTACTATGGTGCTTTTAGTGTCTCCGCATACAGCAGCACGCGACATAGCTTTGCAGACGATAAGTACAACCCTATCAGAGAGAAGAGGGGCCCATGTGACGATCTGGCTTTAAGTCGATTCGATAACAAATGACGAAAACGGACGGATTTCTCAGGTTTTTACTACATATGAACACTTTTCACATTCTCCCATTCAACTCGGCTGCTAGTCCTCCTTTCATGCAGAATCTTAAGGACATAGCTCATGTCCAAGTCGCCAAAGCCAGCTAAAAAGTCAATATTCGATACTTAAAACTTGAATTGTACTACTCCTTACTGGCTATTACATCAACTTAGTAGCTTCATCTGTGTTTTACTAAGGTGCTTTTAGTGTCTCCGCATACCGCAGCACGCGACATAGCTTTGCAGACGATAAGTACAACCGTTTCAGATAGAAGAGCGGCCAATGTGACAATCTGGCTTTAAGTCGATTCGATAACAAATGACGAAAATGGACGGATTTCTCAGGTTTTTACTACATATGAACACTTTTTACATCCTCCCGTGCAACGCGGCTGCTAGTCCTCCTTTCATGCAGAATCTTTAGGTCCTAGCTCATGTCCAAGGCACCAAAGCCAGCTAAAAAGACAATAATCGATACCTAAATTGACTACATCTTACTAGCTATTACATCAACTTAGAAGCTTCATCTGTGTTCCACTATGGTGATTTTAGTGTCTCCGCATACCGCAGCACGCGACATAGCTTTGCAGACGATAAGTACAACCGTTTCAGAGAGAAGAGCGGCCAATGTGACGCACTGCTTTAAGTCGATTCCATAATAAATTACGAAAACGGACGGATTTCTCAGGTTTTTACTACATATGAACACTTTTCGCATCCTCGCGTGCAACTCGGCTGCTAGTCCTCCTTTCATGCAGAATCTTAAGGTCCTAGCCCATGTGCAAGGCGCCAAAGCCAGCTAAAAAGTCAATATTCGATACCTAAAACTTGAATTGTACTACTCCTTACTGGCTATTACATCAACTTAGAAGCTTCATCTGTGTTCTACTATGGTGCTTTTAGTGTCTCCGCATACCGCAGCACGCGACATAGCTTTGCAGATGATAAGTACAACCGTTTCAGAGAGAAGAGGGGCCAATGTGACGAACTGTCCTCAAGTCGATTAGATAACAAATGACGAAAATGGACGGATTTCACAGGTTTTTACTACATATGAACACTTTTTACATTCTCCCGTGCAACTCGGCTGCTAGTCCTCCTTTCATGCAGAATCTTAAGGTCCTAGGTCATGTCCAAGGCATCAAAGCCTGCAAAAAAGTCAATAATCGATACCTAAATCTTGAATTGTACTACTTCTTACTGGCTATTACATCAACTTTGAAGCTTCATCTGTGTTCTACTATGGTGCTTTTAGTGTCTCCGCATACCGCAGCCGCGACTTAGCTTTGCAGACGATAAGTACAACCGTTTCAGAGAGAAGAGCGGCCAATGTGACGATCTGGCTTTAAGTCGATTCGATAACAAATGACGAAAACGGACGGATTTCTCAGGTTTTTACTACATATTAACACTTTTCACATTCTCCCATGTAACTCGGCTGTTAGTCCTCCTTTCATGCAGAATCATAAGGTGCTAGCTCATGTCCAAGGCACAAAAGCCAGCTAAAAAGTCAATAATCGATACCTACAACTTTAATTGTACTACTTCTCACTGGCTATCACATCAACTTAGAAGCTTCATCTGCGTTCTACTATGGTGCTTTTAGTGTCTCCGCATACTGCAGCACGCGACATAGCTTTGCAGACGATAAGTACAACCGTTTCAGAGAGAAGAGGGGCCAATGTGACGATCTGGCTTTAAGTCGATTCGATAACAAGTGACGAAAACGGACGGATTTCTCAGGTTTATACTACATATGAACACTTTTTACATTCTCCCGTGCAACTCGGATGCTAGTCCTCCTTTTATGCAGAATCGTAAGGTCCCAGCTCATGTCCAAGGCACCAAAGCCAGCAAATAAGTCAATAATCGATACCTAAATCTTGAATTGTACTACATCTTACTGGCTATTACATCGACTTTGAAGCTTCATCTGTATTCTACTATGGTGCTTTTAGTGTCTCCGCATACCGCAGCACGCGACATAGCTTTGCAGACGATAAGTACAACCGTTTCAGAGAGAAGAGCGGCCAATGTGACAATCTGGCTTTAAGTCGATTCGATAACAAAAGACGAAAACGGACGCATTTTTCAGGTTTTTACTACATATGAACACTTTTCACATTCTCCCAACCAACTCGGCTGCTAGTCCTCCTTCCGTGCGGAATCATAAGGTCCTAGCTCATGTCCAAGGCACAAATGCCAGCGAAAAGGCCAATAATCGATACCTAAAACTTGAATTTTACTACTTCTTACTGGCTATTACATTAACTTAGAAGCTTAATCTGTGTTCTACTATAGTGCTTTTAGTGTCTCCGCATACCGCAGCACGCGACATAGCTTTGCAGACGATAAGTACAACCGTTTCAGAGAGAAGAGCGGCCAATGTGACGCACTGCTTTAAGTCGATTCCATAATAAATTACGAAAACGGACGGATTTCTCAGGTTTTTACTACATATGAACACTTTTCGCATCCTCGCGTGCAACTCGGCTGCTAGTCCTCCTTTCATGCAGAATCTTAAGGTCCTAGCTCATGTCCAAGGCGCCAAAGCCAGCTAAAAAGTCAATATTCGATACCTAAAACTTGAATTGTACTACTCCTTACTGGCTATTACATCAACTTAGAAGCTTCATCTGTGTTCTACTACGGTGCTTTTAGTGTCTCCGCATACCGCAGCACGCGACATAGGTTTGCAGACGATAAGTACAACCGTTTCAGAGAGAAGAGGGGCCAATGTGACGATCTGGCTTTAAGTCGATTCGATAACAAGTGACGAAAACGGACGGATTTCTCAGGTTTATACTACATATGAACACTTTTTACATTCTCCCGTGCAACTCGGATGCTAGTCCTCCTTTTATGCAGAATCGTAAGGTCCCAGCTCATGTCCAAGGCACCAAAGCCAGCAAATAAGTCAATAATCGATACCTAAATCTTGAATTGTACTACATCTTACTGGCTATTACATCGACTTTGAAGCTTCATCTGTATTCTACTATGGTGCTTTTAGTGTCTCCGCATACCGCAGCACGCGACATAGCTTTGCAGACGATAAGTACAACCGTTTCAGAGAGAAGAGCGGCCAATGTGACAATCTGGCTTTAAGTCGATTCGATAACAAAAGACGAAAACGGACGCATTTTTCAGGTTTTTACTACATATGAACACTTTTCACATTCTCCCAACCAACTCGGCTGCTAGTCCTCCTTCCGTGCGGAATCATAAGGTCCTAGCTCATGTCCAAGGCACAAATGCCAGCGAAAAGGCCAATAATCGATACCTAAAACTTGAATTTTACTACTTCTTACTGGCTATTACATTAACTTAGAAGCTTAATCTGTGTTCTACTATAGTGCTTTTAGTGTCTCCGCATACCGCAGCACGCGACATAGCTTTGCAGACGATAAGTACAACCGTTTCAGAGAGAAGAGGGGCCCATGTGACGATCTGGCTTTAAGTCGATTCGATAACAAATGACGAAAACGGACGGATTTCTCAGGTTTTTACTACATATGAACACTTTTTACATCCTCCCGTGCAACGCGGCTGCTAGTCCTCCTTTCATGCAGAATCTTTAGGTCCTAGCTCATGTCCAAGGCACCAAAGCCAGCTAAAAAGTCAATAATCGATACCTAAAACTTGAATTGTACTACTTCTCACTGGCTATCACATCAACTTAGAAGCTTCATCTGTGTTCTACTATGGTGCTTTTAGTGTCTCCGCATACAGCAGCACGCGACATAGCTTTGCAGACGATAAGTACAACCCTATCAGAGAGAAGAGGGGCCCATGTGACGATCTGGCTTTAAGTCGATTCGATAACAAATGACGAAAACGGACGGATTTCTCAGGTTTTTACTACATATGAACACTTTTCACATTCTCCCATTCAACTCGGCTGCTAGTCCTCCTTTCATGCAGAATCTTAAGGACATAGCTCATGTCCAAGTCGCCAAAGCCAGCTAAAAAGTCAATATTCGATACTTAAAACTTGAATTGTACTACTCCTTACTGGCTATTACATCAACTTAGTAGCTTCATCTGTGTTTTACTAAGGTGCTTTTAGTGTCTCCGCATACCGCAGCACGCGACATAGCTTTGCAGACGATAAGTACAACCGTTTCAGATAGAAGAGCGGCCAATGTGACAATCTGGCTTTAAGTCGATTCGATAACAAATGACGAAAACGGACGGATTTCTCAGGTTTTTACTACATATGAACACTTTTTACATCCTCCCGTGCAACGCGGCTGCTAGTCCTCCTTTCATGCAGAATCTTTAGGTCCTAGCTCATGTCCAAGGCACCAAAGCCAGCTAAAAAGACAATAATCGATACCTAAATTGACTACATCTTACTAGCTATTACATCAACTTAGAAGCTTCATCTGTGTTCCACTATGGTGATTTTAGTGTCTCCGCATACCGCAGCACGCGACATAGCTTTGCAGACGATAAGTACAACCGTTTCAGAGAGAAGAGCGGCCAATGTGACGCACTGCTTTAAGTCGATTCCATAATAAATTACGAAAACGGACGGATTTCTCAGGTTTTTACTACATATGAACACTTTTCGCATCCTCGCGTGCAACTCGGCTGCTAGTCCTCCTTTCATGCAGAATCTTAAGGTCCTAGCCCATGTGCAAGGCGCCAAAGCCAGCTAAAAAGTCAATATTCGATACCTAAAACTTGAATTGTACTACTCCTTACTGGCTATTACATCAACTTAGAAGCTTCATCTGTGTTCTACTATGGTGCTTTTAGTGTCTCCGCATACCGCAGCACGCGACATAGCTTTGCAGATGATAAGTACAACCGTTTCAGAGAGAAGAGGGGCCAATGTGACGAACTGTCCTCAAGTCGATTAGATAACAAATGACGAAAATGGACGGATTTCACAGGTTTTTACTACATATGAACACTTTTTACATTCTCCCGTGCAACTCGGCTGCTAGTCCTCCTTTCATGCAGAATCTTAAGGTCCTAGGTCATGTCCAAGGCATCAAAGCCTGCAAAAAAGTCAATAATCGATACCTAAATCTTGAATTGTACTACTTCTTACTGGCTATTACATCAACTTTGAAGCTTCATCTGTGTTCTACTATGGTGCTTTTAGTGTCTCCGCATACCGCAGCCGCGACTTAGCTTTGCAGACGATAAGTACAACCGTTTCAGAGAGAAGAGCGGCCAATGTGACGATCTGGCTTTAAGTCGATTCGATAACAAATGACGAAAACGGACGGATTTCTCAGGTTTTTACTACATATTAACACTTTTCACATTCTCCCATGTAACTCGGCTGTTAGTCCTCCTTTCATGCAGAATCATAAGGTGCTAGCTCATGTCCAAGGCACAAAAGCCAGCTAAAAAGTCAATAATCGATACCTACAACTTTAATTGTACTACTTCTCACTGGCTATCACATCAACTTAGAAGCTTCATCTGCGTTCTACTATGGTGCTTTTAGTGTCTCCGCATACTGCAGCACGCGACATAGCTTTGCAGACGATAAGTACAACCGTTTCAGAGAGAAAAGCGGGCAATGTGACGATCTGGCTTCAAGTTGATTCGATAACAAATGACTAAAACGGACGGATTTCTCAGGTTTTTACTACATATGAACACTTTCCACATTCTCCAATGCAACTCGGCTGCTAGTCCTCCTTTCATGCAGAATCATAAGGACATAGCTCATGTCCAAGGCACCAAAGCCAGCTAAAAAGTCAATAATCGATACCTAAATTGACTACATCTTACTAGCTATTACATCAACTTAGAAGCTTCGTCTGTGTTCCACTATGGTGATTTTAGTGTCTCCGCATACCGCAGCACACGACATAGCTTTGCAGACGATAAGTACAACCGTTTCAGAGAGAAGAGCGGCCAATGTGACGCACTGCTTTAAGTCGATTCCATAATAAATTACGAAAACGGACGGATTTCTCAGGTTTTTACTACATATGAACACCTTTCGCATCCTCGCGAGCAACTCGGCTGCTAGTCCTCCTTTCATGCAGAATCTTAAGGTCCTAGCTCATGTGCAAGGCGCCAAAGCCAGCTAAAAAGTCAATATTCGATACCTAAAACTTGAATTGTACTACTCCTTACTGGCTATTACATCAACTTAGAAGCTTCATCTGTGTTCTACTATGGTGCTTTTAGTGTCTCCGCATACCGCAGCACGCGACATAGCTTTGCAGATGATAAGTACAACCGTTTCAGAGAGAAGAGGGGCCAATGTGACGAACTGGCCTCAAGTCGATTAGATAACAAATGACGAAAATGGACGGATTTCACAGGTTTTTACTACATATGAACACTTTTCACATACTCCCGTCCAACGCGGCTGATAGTCCTCCTTTCATGCAGAATCTTAAGGTCCTAGCTCATGTCCGAGGCACCAAAGCCAGCTAAAAAGTCAATATTCGATACCTAAAACTTGAATTGTACTACTCCTTACTGGCTATTACATCAACTTAGTAGCTTCATCTGTGTTCTACTATGGTGCTTTTAGTGTCTCCGCATACCGCAGCACGTGACATAGCTTTGCAGACGATAAGTACAACCGTTTAAGAGAGAAGAGGGGCCAATGTGACGATCTGGCTTTAAGTCGATTCGATAACAAGTGACGAAAACGGACGAATTTCTCAGGTTTATACTACATATGAACACTTTTTACATTCTCCCGTGCAACTCGGCTGCTAGTCCTCCTTTCATGCAGAATCTTAAGGTCCTAGGTCATGTCCAAGGCATCAAAGCCTGCAAAAAAGTCAATAATCGATACCTAAATCTTGAATTGTACTACTTCTTACTGGCTATTACATCAACTTTGAAGCTTCATCTGTGTTCTACTATGGTGCTTTTAGTGTCTCCGCATACCGCAGCCGCGACTTAGCTTTGCAGACGATAAGTACAACCGTTTCAGAGAGAAGAGCGGCCAATGTGACGATCTGGCTTTAAGTCGATTCGATAACAAATGACGAAAACGGACGGATTTCTCAGGTTTTTACTACATATTAACACTTTTCACATTCTCCCATGTAACTCGGCTGTTAGTCCTCCTTTCATGCAGAATCATAAGGTCCTAGCTCATGTCCAAGGCACAAAAGCCAGCTAAAAAGTCAATAATCGATACCTACAACTTTAATTGTACTACTTCTCACTGGCTATCACATCAACTTAGAAGCTTCATCTGCGGTCTACTATGGTGCTTTTAGTGTCTCCGCATACTGCAGCACGCGACATAGCTTTGCAGACGATAAGTACAACCGTTTCAGAGAGAAAAGCGGGCAATGTGACGATCTGGCTTCAAGTTGATTCGATAACAAATGACTAAAACGGACGGATTTCTCAGGTTTTTACTACATATGAACACTTTCCACATTCTCCAATGCAACTCGGCTGCTAGTCCTCCTTTCATGCAGAATCATAAGGACATAGCTCATGTCCAAGGCACCAAAGCCAGCTAAAAAGTCAATAATCGATACCTAAATTGACTACATCTTACTAGCTATTACATCAACTTAGAAGCTTCATCTGTGTTCCACTATGGTGATTTTAGTGTCTCCGCATACCGCAGCACACGACATAGCTTTGCAGACGATAAGTACAACCGTTTCAGAGAGAAGAGCGGCCAATGTGACGCACTGCTTTAAGTCGATTCCATAATAAATTACGAAAACGGACGGATTTCTCAGGTTTTTACTACATATGAACACCTTTCGCATCCTCGCGAGCAACTCGGCTGCTAGTCCTCCTTTCATGCAGAATCTTAAGGTCCTAGCTCATGTGCAAGGCGCCAAAGCCAGTTAAAAAGTCAATATTCGATACCTAAAACTTGAATTGTACTACTCCTTACTGGCTATTACATCAACTTAGAAGCTTCATCTGTGTTCTACTATGGTGCTTTTAGTGTCTCCGCATACCGCAGCACGCGACATAGCTTTGCAGATGATAAGTACAACCGTTTCAGAGAGAAGAGGGGCCAATGTGACGAACTGGCCTCAAGTCGATTAGATAACAAATGACGAAAATGGACGGATTTCACAGGTTTTTACTACATATGAACACTTTTCACATACTCCCGTCCAACGCGGCTGATAGTCCTCCTTTCATGCAGAATCTTAAGGTCCTAGCTCATGTCCGAGGCACCAAAGCCAGCTAAAAAGTCAATATTCGATACCTAAAACTTGAATTGTACTACTCCTTACTGGCTATTACATCAACTTAGTAGCTTCATCTGTGTTCTACTATGGTGCTTTTAGTGTCTCCGCATACCGCAGCACGTGACATAGCTTTGCAGACGATAAGTACAACCGTTTAAGAGAGAAGAGGGGCCAATGTGACGATCTGGCTTTAAGTCGATTCGATAACAAGTGACGAAAACGGACGGATTTCTCAGGTTTATACTACATATGAACACTTCTCCCGTGCAACTCGGCTGCTAGTCCTCCTTTACTGCAGAATCGTAAGGTCCTAGCTCATGTCCAAGGCACCAAAGCCAGCAAAAAAGTCAATAATCGATACCTAAAACTTGAATTGTACTACTCCTTACTGGCTATTACATCAACTTTGAAGCTTCATCTGTATTCTACTATGGTGCTTTTAGTGTCTCCGCATACCGCAGCACGCGACATAGCTTTGCAGACGATAAGTACAACCGTTTCAGAGAGAGGAGCGGCCAATGTGACAATCTGGCTTTAAGTCGATTCGATAACAAATGAAGAAAACGGACGCATTTTTCAGGTTTTTACTACAAATGAACACTTTTCACATTCTCCCATGCTACTCGGCTGCTAGTCCTCCTTTCATGCAAAATGTTACGGTCCTAGCTCATGTTCACAGCACCAGAGGCAGTTAAAAAGTCATTAATCGATAACTAAAACTTGAATTGTACTACTTCTTACTGGCTATTACACCAACTTGGAAGCTTCATATGTGTTCTACTATGGTGCTTTTAGTGTCTCCGCATACCGCAGCACGCGACATAGCTTTGCAGACGATAAGTACAACCGTTTCAGAGAGAAGAGGGGCCCATGTGACGATCTGGCTTTAAGTCGATTCGATAACAAATGACGAAACCGGACTGATTTCTCTGGTTTTTACTACATATGAACACTTTTTACATCCTCCCGTGCAACGCGGCTGCTAGTCTTCCTTTCATGCAGAATCTTTAGGTCCTAGCTCATGTGCAAGGCACCAAAGATAGCTAAAAAGTCAATATTCGATACCTAAAACTTGAATTGTACTACTTCTCACTGGCTATCACATCAACTTAGAAGCTTCATCTGTGTTCTACTATGGTGCTTTTAGTGTCTCCGCATACTGCAGCACGCGACATAGCTTTGCAGACGATAAGTACAACCGTTTCAGAGAGAAGAGTGGCCCATGTGACGATCTGGCTTTAAGTCGATTCGATAACAAATGACGAAAACGGACGGATTTCTCAGGTTTTTACTACATATGAACACTTTTTACATTCTACCGTGCAACTCGGCTGCTAGTCCTCCTTTCATGCAGAATCTTAAGGTCCTAGCTCATGTCCAAGGCACCAAAGCCAGCAAAAAAGTCAATAATCGATACCTAAAACTTGAATTGTACTACTTCTCACTGGCTATCACATCAACTTAGAACCTTCATCTGTGTTCTACTATGGTGCTTTTAGTGTCTCCGCATACCGCAGCACGCGACATAGCTTTGCAGACGATAAGTACAACCGTTTCAGAGAGAAGAGGACCCAATGTGACGATCTGGCTTTAAGTCGATTCGATTACAAGTGACGAAAACGGACGGATTTCTCAGGTTTATACTACATATGAACACTTTTTACATTCTCCCGTGCAACTCGGCTGCTAGTCCTCCTTTCATGCAGAATCTTAAGGTCCCAGCTCATGTCCAAGGCACCAAAGCCAGCAAAAAAGTCAATAATCGATACCTAAATCTTGAATTGTACTACTTCTTACTGGCTATTACATCTACTCTGAAGCTTCATCTGTATTCTACTATATTGCTTTTAGTGTCTCCGCATACCGCAGCACGCGACATAGCTTTGCAGACGTTAAGTACAACCGTTTCAGAGAGAAGAGCGGCGAATGTGACAATCTGGCTTTAAGTCGATTCGATAACACATGACGAAAACGGACGCATTTTTCAGGTTTTTACTACATATGAACACTTTTCACATTCTCCCATTCAACTCGGCTGCTAGTCCTCCTTTCATGCAGAATCTTAAGGACATAGCTCATGTCCAAGGCACCAAAGCCAGCTAAAAAGTCAATAATCGATACCTAAATTGACTACATCTTACTAGCTATTACATCAACTTAGAAGCTTCATCTGTGTTCCACTATAGTGATTTTAGTGTCTCCGCAAACCGCAGCACGCGACATAGCTTTGCAGACGATAAGTACAACCGTTTCAGAGAGAAGAGAGGCCAATGTGACGATCTGGCTTTAAGTCGATTCGATAACAAATGACGAAAATGGACGGATTTCTCAGGTTTTTACTACATATGAACACTTGTCACATAGTCCCGTGCAACGCGGCTGCTAGTCCTCCTTTCATGCAGAATCTTAAGGTCCTAGCTCATGTCCAAGGCGCCAAAGCCAGCTAAAAAGTCAATATTCGCTACCTAAAACTTGAATTGTACTACTCCTTACTTGCTATTACATCAACTTAGTAGCTTCATCTGTGTTCTACTATGGTGCTTTTGTGTCTCCGCATACCGCAGCACGCGAAATAGCTTTGCAGACGATAAGTACAACCGTTTCAGAGAGAAGAGCGGCCAATGTGACGCACTGCTTTAAGTCGATTCAATAATAAATTACGAAAACGGACGGATTTCTCAGGTTTTTACTACATATGAACACCTTTCGCATCCTCCCGTGCAACTCGGCTGCTAGTCCTCCTTTCATGCAAAAACTTAAGGTCCTAGCTCATGTCCAAGGCGCCAAAGCCAGCTAAAAAGTCAATATTCGATACCTAAAACTTGAATTGTACTACTCCTTACTGGCTATTACATCAACTTAGAAGCTTCATCTGTGTTCTACTATGGTGCTTTTAGTGTCTCCGCATACCGCAGCACGCGACATAGCTTTGCAGACGATAAGTACAACCGTTTCAGAGAGAAGAGGGGCCAATGTGACGAACTGGCTTTAAGTCGATTCGATAACAAATGACGAAAATGGACGGATTTCTCAGGTTTTTACTACATATGAACACTTTTCACATACTCCCGTGCAAAGCGGCTGCTAGTCCTCCTTTCATGCAGAATCTTAAGGTCCTAGCTCATGTCCAAGGCACCTAAGCCAGCTAAAAAGTCAATAATCGATACCTAAAACTTGAATTGTACTACTTCTCACTGGCTATCACATCAACTTAGAACCTTCATCTGTGTTCTACTATGGTGCTTTTAGTGTCTCCGCATACCGCAGCACGCGACATAGCTTTGCAAACGATAAGTACAACCGTTTCAGAGAGAAGAGCGGCCAATGTGACGATCTGGCTTTAAGTCGATTCGATAACAAGTGACGAAAACGGACGGATTTCTCAGTTTTATACTACATATGAACACTTTTTACATTCTCCCGTGCAACTCGACTGCTAGTCCTCCTTTCATGCAGAATCTTAAGGTCCCATCTCATGTCCAAGGCACCAAAGCCAGCAAAAAAGTCAATAATCGATACCTAAATCTTGAATTGTACTACTTCTTACTGGCTATTACATCAACTTTGAAGCTTCATCTGTATTCTACTATATTGCTTTTAGTGTCTCCGCATACCGCAGCACGCGACATAGCTTTGCAGACGATAAGTACAACCGTTTCAGAGAGAAGAGCGGCCAATGTGACAATCTGGCTTTAAGTCGATTCGATAACACATGACGAAAACGAACGCATTTTTCAGGTTTTTATTACATATGAACACTTTTCACATTCTCCCAAGCAACTCGGCTGCTAGTCCTCCTTCCGTGCGGAATCATAATGTCCTAGCTCATGTCCAAGGCACAAAAGCCAGCTAAAAGGTCAATAATCGATACCTAAAACTTGAATTGTACTACTTCTTACTTGCTATTACATCAACTTAGAAGCTTAATCTGTGTTCTGCTATGGTGCTTTTAGTGTCTCCGCATACCGCAGCACGCGACATAGCTTTGCAGACGATAAGTACAACCGTTTCAGAGAGAAGAGGGGCCCATGTGACGATCTGGCTTTAAGTCGATTCGATAACAAATGAGGAAAACGGACGGATTTCTTAGGTTTTTACTACATATGAACACTTTTTACATCCTCCCGTGCAACGCGGCTGCTAGTCCTCCTTTCATGCAGAACCTTTAGGTCCTAGCTCATGTCCAAGGCACCAAAGCCAGCTAAAAAGACAATAATCGATACCTAAAACTTGAATTGTACTACGTCTCACTGGCTATCACATCAACTTAGAAGCTTCATCTGTGTTCTACTATGGTGCTTTTAGTGTCTCCGCATACCGCAGCACGCGACATAGCTTTGCAGACGATAAGTACAACCGTTTCAGAGAGAAGAGGGGCCAATGTGACGAACTGGCTTTAAGTCAATTCGATAACAAATGACGAAAATGGACGGATTTCTCAGGTTTTTACTACATATGAACACTTTTCACATACTCCCGTGCAACGCGGCTGCTAGTCCTCCTTTCATGCAGAATCTTAAGGTCTTAGCTCATGTCCAAGGCACCTAAGCCAGCTAAAAAGTCAATAATCGATACCTAAAACTTGAATTGTACTACTTCTCACTGGCTATCACATCAACTTAGAACCTTCATCTGTGTTCTACTATGGTGCTTTTAGTGTCTCCGCATACCGCAGCACGCGACATAGCTTTGCAAACGATAAGTACAACCGTTTCAGAGAGAAGAGGGGCCAATGTGACGATCTGGCTTTCAGTCGATTCGATAACAAGTGACGAAAACGGACGGATTTCTCAGGTTTATACTACATATGAACACTTTTTACATTCTCCCGTGCAACTCGGCTGCTAGTCCTCCTTTCATGCAGAATCGTAAGGTCCTAGCTCATGTCCAAGGCACCAAAGCCAGCAAAAAAGTCAATAATCGATACCTAAATCTTGAATTGTACTACTTCTTACTGGCTATTACATCAACTTTGAAGCTTCATCTGTATTCTACTATATTGCTCTTAGTGTCTCCGCATACCGCAGCACGCGACATAGCTTTGCAGACGATAAGTACAACCGTTTCAGATAGAAGAGCGGCCAATGTGACAATCTGGCTTTAAGTCGATTCGATAACAAATGACGAAAACGGACGCATTTTTCAGGTTTTTACTACATATGAACACTTTTCACATTCTCCCGTGCAACTCGGCTGCTAGTCCTCCTTCCGTGCGGAATCATAAGGTCCTAGCTCATGTCCAAGGCACAAAAGCCAGCTAAAAGGTCAATAATCGATACCTAAAACTTGAATTGTACTACTTCTTACTTGCTATTACATCAACTTAGAAGCTTAATCTGTGTTCTGCTATGGTGCTTTTAGTGTCTCCGCATACTGCAGCACGCGACATAGCTTTGCAGACGATAAGTACAACCGTTTCAGAGAGAAGAGGGGCCCATGTGACGATCTGGCTTTAAGTCGATTCGATAACAAATGACGAAAACGGACGGATTTCTCAGGTTTTTACTACATATGAACACTTTTTACATTCTCCCGTGCAACTCGGCTGCTAGTCCTCCTTTCATGCAGAATCTTAAGGTCCTAGGTCATGTCCAAGGCACCAAAGCCAGCAAAAAAGTCAATAATCGATACCTAAATTGACTACATCTTACTAGCTATTACATCAACTTAGAAGCTTCATCTGTGTTCTACTATGGTGCTTTTAGTGTCTCCGCATACCGCAGCACGCGACATAGCTTTGCAGACGATAAGTACAACCGTTTCAGAGAGAAGAGCGGCCAATGTGACGCACTGCTTTAAGTCGATTCGATAATAAATTACGAAAACGGACGGATTTCTCAGGTTTTTACTACATATGAACACTTTTCGCATCCTCCCGTGCAAGTCGGCTGCTAGTCCTCCTTTCATGCAAAAACTTAAGGTCCTAGCTCATGTCCAAGGCGCCAAAGCCAGCTAAAAAGTCAATATTCGATACCTAAAACTTGAATTGTACTACTCCTTACTGGCTATTACATTAACTTACAAGCTTCATCTGTGTTCTACTATGGTGCTTTTAGTGTCTCCGCATACCGCAGCACGCGACATAGCTTTGCAGACGATAAGTACAACCGTTTCAGAGAGAAGAGGGGCCAATGTGACGAACTGGCTTTAAGTCGATTCGATAACAAATGACGAAAATGGACGTATTTCTCAGGTTTTTACTACATATGAACACTTTTCACATTCTCCCAAGCAACTCGGCTGCTAGTCCTCCTTCCGTGCGGAATCATAAGGTCCTAGCTCATGTCCAAGGCACAAAAGCCAGCTAAAAGGTCAATAATCGATACCTAAAACTTGAATTGTACTACTTCTTACTTGCTATTACATCAACTTAGAAGCTTAATCTGCGTTCTGCTATGGTGCTATTAGTGTCTTCGCATACCGCAGCACGCGACATAGCTTTGCAGACGATAAGTACAACCGTTTCAGAGAGAAGAGGGGCCCATGTGACGATCTGGCTTTAAGTCGATTCGATAACAAATGATGAAAACGGACGGATTTCTTAGGTTTTTACTACATATGAACACTTTTTACATCCTCCCGTGCAACGCGGCTGCTAGTCCTCCTTTCATGCAGAATCTTTAGGTCCTAGCTCATGTCCAAGGCACCAAAGCCAGCTAAAAAGACAATAATCGATACCTAAATCTTGAATTGTACTACGTCTCACTGGCTATCACATCAACTTAGAAGCTTCATCTGTGTTCTACTATGGTGCTTTTAGTGTCTCCGCATACTGCAGCACGCGACATAGCTTTGCAGACGATAAGTACAACCGTTTCAGAGAGAAGAGGGGCCCATGTGACGATCTGGCTTTAAGTCGATTCGATAACAAATGACGAAAACGGACGGATTTCTCAGGTTTTTACTACATATGAACACTTTTTACATTCTCCCGTGCAACTCGGCTGCTAGTCCTCCTTTCATGCAGAATCTTAAGGTCCTAGGTCATGTCCAAGGCACCAAAGCCAGCAAAAAAGTCAATAATCGATACCTAAATCTTGAATTGTACTACTTCTTACTGGCTATTACATCAACTTTGAAGCTTCATCTGTGTTCTACTATGGTGCTTTTAGTGTCTCCGCATACCGCAGCACGCGACATAGCTTTGCAGACGATAAGTACAACCGTTTCAGAGAGAAGAGCGGCCAATGTGACGATCTGGCTTTAAGTCGATTCGATAACAAATGACGAAAACGGACGGATTTCTCAGGTTTTTACTACATATGAACACTTTTCACATTCTCCCATGTAACTCGGCTGCTAGTCCTCCTTTCATGCTGAATCATAAGGTCCTAGCTCATGTCCAAGGCACAAAAGCCAGCTAAAAAGTCAATAATCGATACCTAAAACTTTTATTGTACTACGTCTCACTGGCTATCACATCAACTTAGAAGCTTCATCTGCGTTCTACTATGGTGCTTTTAGTGTCTCCGAATACTGCAGCACGCGACATAGCTTTGCAGACGATAAGTACAACCGTTTCAGAGAGAAAAGCGCGCAATGTGACGATCTGGCTTCAAGTTGATTCGATAACAAATGACTAAAACGGACGGATTTCTCATGTTTTTACTACATATGAACACATTTCACAATCTCCCGTGCAACTCGGCTGCTAGTCTTCCTTTCATGCAGAATGTTAAGGTCCGAGCTCATTTCCAAGGCACCAAAGCCAGCTAAAAAGTCAATAATCGATACCTAAAACTTGAATTGTACTACTTCTTACTGGCTATTACATCAACTTAGAAGCTTCATCTGTGTTCTATTATGCTGCTTTTAGTGTCTCCGCATACCGCAGCACGCGACATAGCTACGAATTCGATTAGTACAACCGTTTCAGAGAGAAGAGCGGCCAATGTGACGATCTGGCTTTAAGTCGATTCGATAACAAATGACGAAAACTGACGTGTTTCTCAGGTTTTTACTACATATGAACACTTTTCACATTCTCCCAAGCAACTCCGCTGCTAATCCTTCTTTCATGCACAATCTTAAGGTCCTAGCTCATGTCCAACGCACCAAAGCCAGATAAAACGTCAATAATCGATACCTAAAACTTGAATTGTACTATATCTTACTGGCTATTACATCAACTTAGAAGCTTCATCTGTGTTCTACTATGGTGCTTTTACTTACTCCGCATATCGCAGAGCGCGACGTAGCTTTGCAGACGAGAAGTACAACCGTTTCAGACAGAAGAGGGGCCAATGTGACGATCTGGCTTTAAGTCGATTCGATAACAAATGACGAAAACGGACGGATTTCTCAGGTTTATACTACATATGAACACTTTTTACATTCTCCCGTGCAACTCGGCTGCTAGTCCTCCTTTCATGCAGAATCGTAAGGTCCTAGCTCATGTCCAAGGCACCAAAGCCAGCAAAAAAGTCAATAATCGATACCTAAATCTTGAATTGTACTACTTCTTACTGGCTATTACATCAACTTTGAAGCTTCATCTGTATTCTACTATATTGCTTTTAGTGTCTCCGCATACCGCAGCACGCGACATAGCTTTGCAGACGATAAGTACAACCGTTTCAGATAGAAGAGCGGCCAATGTGACAATCTGGCTTTAAGTCGATTCGATAACACATGACGAAAACGGACGCATTTTTCAGGTTTTTACTACATATGAACACTTTTCACATTCTCCCAAGCAACTCGGCTGCTAGTCCTCCTTCCGTGCGGAATCATAAGGTCCTAGCTCATGTCCAAGGCACAAAAGCCAGTCAAAAGGTCAATAATCGATACCTAAAACTTGAATTGTACTACTTCTTACTTGCTATTACATCAACTTAGAACCTTCATCTGTGTTCTGCTATGGTGCTTTTAGTGTCTCCGCATACCGCAGCACGCGACATAGCTTTGCAGACGATAAGTACAACCGTTTCAGAGAGAAGAGGGGCCCATGTGACGATCTGGCTTTAAGTCCATTCGATAACAAATGATGAAAACGGACGGATTTCTTAGGTTTTTACTACATATGAACACTTTTTACATCCTCCCGTGCAAAGCGGCTGCTAGTCCTCCTTTCATGCAGAATCTTAAGGCCCTAGGTCATGTCCAAGGCACCAAAGCCAGCAAAAAAGTCAATAATCGATACCTAAATCTTGAATTGTACTACTTCTTACTGGCTATTACATCAACTTTGAAGCTTCATCTGTGTTCTACTATGGTGCTTTTAGTGTCTCCGCATACCGCAGCACGCGACATAGCTTTGCAGACGATACGTACAACCGTTTCAGAGAGAAGAGCGGCCAATGTGACGATCTGGCTTTAAGTCGATTTGATAACAAATGACGAAAACGGACGGATTTCCCAGGTTTTTACTACATATGAACACTTTTCACATTCTCCAATGCAACTCGGCTGCTAGTCCTCCTTTCATGCAGAATCATAAGGACATAGCTCATGTGCAAGGCACCAAAGCCAGCTAAAAAGTCAATAATCGATACCTAAATTGACTACATCTTACTAGCTATTACATCAACTTAGAAGCTTCATCTGTGTTCCACTATGGTGATTTTAATGTCTCCGCATACCGCAGCACGCGACATAGCTTTGCAGACGATAAGTACAACCGTTTCAGAGAGAAGAGAGGCCAATGTGACGATCTGGCTTTAAGTCGACTCGATAACAAATGACGAAAATGGACGGATTTCTCAGGTTTTTACTACATATGAACACTTGTCACATAGTCCCGTGCAACGCGGCTGCTAGTCCTCCTTTCATGCAGGATCTTAAGGTCCTAGCTCATGTCCAAGGCACCAAAGCCAGCAAAAAAGACAATAATCGATACCTAAATCTTGAAATGTACTGCTTCTTACTGGCTATTACATCAACTTTGAAGCTTCATCTGTGTTCTACTATGGTGCTTTTAGTGTCTCCGCATACCGCAGCACGCGACATAGCTTTGCAGACGATAAGTACAACCGTTTCAGAGAGAAGAGCGGCCAATGTGACGCACTGCTTTAAGTCGATTCCATTATAAATTACGAAAACGGACGGATTTCTCAGGTTTTTACTACATATGAACACTTTTCGCATCCTCGCGTG
The DNA here is from genome assembly GCF_023897955.1 of Schistocerca gregaria. Lineage (NCBI taxonomy): Eukaryota > Metazoa > Arthropoda > Insecta > Orthoptera > Acrididae > Schistocerca > Schistocerca gregaria. The sequence goes on along the minus strand of NW_026061812.1, from coordinate 3,136,248 downwards.
AAACTCGACTGCTAGTCCTCCTTTCATGCAGAATCTTAAGGTCCTAGCTCATGTCCAAGGCGCCAAAGCCAGCTAAAAAGTCAATATTCGATACCTAAAACTTGAATTGTACTACTCCTTACTGGCTATTACATCAACTTAGAAGCTTCATCTGTGTTCTACAATGGTGCTTTTAGTGTCTCCGCATACCGCAGCACGCGACTTAGCTTTGCAGATGATAAGTACAACCGTTTCAGAGAGAAGAGGGGCCAATGTGACGAACTGGCCTCAAGTCGATTAGATAACAAATGACGAAAATGGACGGATTTCACAGGTTTTTACTACATATGAACACTTTTCACATACTCCCGTGCAACGCGGCTGATAGTCCTCCTTTCATGCGGAATCTTAAGGTCCTAGCTCATGTCCAAGGCACCAAAGCCAGCTAAAAAGTCAATATTCGATACCTAAAACTTGAATTGTACTACTCCTTACTGGCTATTACATCAACTTAGAAGCTTCATCTGTGTTCTACTATGGTGCTTTTAGTGTCTCCGCATACCGCAGCACGCGACATAGCTTTGCAGACGATAAGTACAACCGTTTCAGGGAGAAGAGGGGCCAATGTGACGAACTGGCTTTAAGTCGATTCGATAACAAATGACGAAAATGGAAGGATTTATCAGGTTTTTACTACATATGAACACTTTTCACATACTCCCGTGCAACGCGGCTGCTAGTCCTCCTTTCATGCAGAATCTTAAGGTCCTAGCTCATGTCCAAGGCACAAAAGCCAGCTAAAAGGTCAATAATCGATACCTAAAAGTTGAATTGTACTACTTCTTACTGGCTATTACATCAACTTAGAAGCTTAATCTGTGTTCTACTATGGTGCTTTTAGTGTCTCCGCATACTGCAGCACGCGACATAGCTTTGCAGACGATAAGTACAACCGTTTCAGAGAGAAGAGGGGCCCATGTGACGATCTGGCTTTAAGTCGATTCGATAACAAATGACGAAAACGGACGGATTTCTCAGGTTTTTACTACATATGAACACTTTTTACATCCTCCCGTGCAACGCGGCTGCTAGTCCTCCTTTCATGCAGAATCTTTAGGTCCTAGCTCATGTCCAAGGCACCAAAGCCAGCTAAAAAGTCAATAATCGATACTTAAAACTTGAATTGTACTACTTCTCACTGGCTATCACATCAACTTAGAAGCTTCATCTGTGTTCTACTATGGTGCTTTTAGTGTCTCCGCATACTGCAGCACGCGACATAGCTTTGCAGACGATAAGTACAACCGTTTCAGAGAGAAGAGCGGCCAATGTGACGCACTGCTTTAAGTCAATTCGATAATAAATTACGAAAACGGACGGATTTCTCAGGTTTCTACTACATATGAACACTTTTTGCATCCTCCGTGCAACTCGGCTGCTAGTCCTCCTTTCATGCAGAATCTTAAGGTCCTAGCTCATGTCCAAGGCACCAAAGCCAGCTAAAAAGTCAATATTCGATACCTAAAACTTGAATTGTACTACTCCTTACTGGCTATTACATTAACTTACAAGCTTCATCTGTGTTCTACTATGGTGCTTTTAGTGTCTCCGCATACCGCAGCACGCGACATAGCTTTGCAAACGATAAGTACAACCGTTTCAGAGAGAAGAGGGGCCAATGTGACGATCTGGCTTTAAGTCGATTCGATAACAAGTGACGAAAACGGACGGATTTCTCAGGTTTATACTACATATGAACACTTTTTACATTCTCCCGTGCAACTCGGCTGCTAGTTCTCCTTTCATGCAGAATCGTAAGGTCCTAGCTCATGTCCAAGGCACCAAAGCCAGCAAAAAAGTCAATAATCGATACCTAAATCTTGAATTGTACTACTTCTTACTGGCTATTACATCAACTTTGAAGCTTCATCTGTATTCTACTATATTGCTTTTAGTGTCTCCGCATACCGCAGCACGCGACATAGCTTTGCAGACGATAAGTACAACCGTTTCAGATAGAAGAGCGGCCAATGTGACAATCTGGCTTTAAGTCGATTCGATAACAAATGACGAAAACGGACGCATTTTTCAGGTTTTTACTACATATGAACACTTTTCACATTCACCCAAGCAACTCGGCTGCTAGTCCTCCTTCCGTGCGGAATCATAAGGTCCTAGCTCATGTCCAAGGCAAAAAAGCCAGCTAAAAGGTCAATAATCGATACCTAAAACTTGAATTGTACTACTTCTTACTTGCTATTACATCAACTTAGAAGCTTAATCTGTGTTCTGCTATGGTGCTTTTAGTGTCTTCGCATACCGCAGCACGCGACATAGCTTTGCAGACGATAAGTACAACCGTTTCAGAGAGAAGAGGGGCCCATGTGACGATCTGGCTTTAAGTCGATTCGATAACAAATGATGAAAACGGACGGATTTCTTAGGTTTTTACTACATATGAACACTTTTTACATCCTCCCGTGCAACGCGGCTGCTAGTCCTCCTTTCATGCAGAATCTTTAGGTCCTAGCTCATGTCCAAGGCACCAAAGCCAGCTAAAAAGACAATAATCGATACCTAAAACTTGAATTGTACTACGTCTCACTGGCTATCACATCAACTTAGAAGCTTCATCTGTGTTCTACTATGGTGCTTTTAGTGTCTCCGCATACTGCAGCACGCGACATAGCTTTGCAGACGATAAGTACAACCGTTTCAGAGAGAAGAGGGGCCCATGTGACGATCTGGCTTTAAGTCGATTCGATAACAAATGACGAAAACGGACGGATTTCTCAGCTTTTTACTACATATGAACACTTTTTACATTCTCCCGTGCAACTCGGCTGCTAGTCCTCCTTTCATGCAGAATCTTAAGGTCCTAGGTCATGTCCAAGGCACCAAAGCCAGCAAAAAAGTCAATAATCGATACCTAAATCTTGAATTGTACTACTTCTTACTGGCTATTACATCAACTTTGAAGCTTCATCTGTGTTCTACTATGGTGCTTTTAGTGTCTCCGCATACCGCAGCACTCGACATAGCTTTGCAGACGATAAGTAAAACCGTTTCAGAGAGAAGAGCGGCCAATGTGACGATCTGGCTTTAAGTCGATTCGATAACAAATGACGAAAACGGACGGATTTCTCAGGTTTTTACTACATATGAACACTTTTCACATTCTCCCATGTAACTCGGCTGCTAGTCCTCCTTTCATGCTGAATCATAAGGTCCTAGCTCATGTCAAAGGCACAAAAGCCAGCTAAAAAGTCAATAATCGATACCTAAAACTTTAATTGTACTGCTTCTCACTGGCTATCACATCAACTTAGAAGCTTCATCTGCGTTCTACTATGGTGCTTTTAGTGTCTCCGAATACTGCAGCACGCGACATAGCTTTGCAGACGATAAGTACAACCGTTTCAGAGAGAAAAGCGGGCAATGTGACGATCTGGCTTCAAGTTGATTCGATAACAAATGACTAAAACGGACGGATTTCTCATGTTTTTACTACATATGAACACATTTCACAATCTCCCGTGCAACTCGGCTGCTAGTCTTCCTTTCATGCAGAATGTTAAGGTCCGAGCTCATTTCCAAGGCACCAAAGCCAGCTAAAAAGTCAATAATCGATACCTAAAACTTGAATTGTACTACTTCTTACTGGCTATTACATCAACTTAGAAGCTTCATCTGTGTTCTATTATGCTGCTTTTAGTGTCTCCGCATACCGCAGCACGCGACATAGCTACGAATTCGATTAGTACAACCGTTTTAGAGAGAAGAGCGGCCAATGTGACGGTCTGGCTTTAAGTCGATTCGATAACAAATGACGAAAACTGACGTGTTTCTCAGGTTTTTACTACATATGAACACTTTTCACATTCTCCCAAGCAACTCCGCTGCTAATCCTTCTTTCATGCACAATCTTAAGGTCCTAGCTCATGTCCAACGCACCAAAGCCAGATAAAAAGTCAATAATCGATACCTAAAACTTGAATTGTACTATATCTTACTGGCTATTACATCAACTTAGAAGCTTCATCTGTGTTCTACTATGGTGCTATTACTTACTCCGCATATCGCAGAGCGCGACGTAGCTTTGCAGACGAGAAGTACAACCGTTTCAGACAGAAGAGCGGCCAATGTGACGATCTGGCTTTAAGTCGAAGCGATAACAAATGACGAAAACGGACGGATGTCTCAGGTTTTTACTACATATGAACACTTTTCACATTCTCCCGTGCAACTCGGCTTCTAGTCCTCCTTTATTGCAGAATTTTAAGGTCCTAGCTCACGTCCAAGGTACCAAAGCCAGCTAAAAAGTCAATAATCGATACCTAAAACTTGAATTGTAGTATTTCTCACTGGCTATCACATCAACTTAGAACCTTCATCTGTGTTCTACAACGGTGCTTTTAGTGTCTCCGCATACCGCAGCACGCGACATAGCTTTGCAGACGATAAGTACAACCGTTTCAGAGAGAAGAGGAGCCAATGTGACGATCTGGCTTTAAGTCGATTCGATAACAAGTGACGAAAACGGACGGATTTCTCAGGTTTATACTACATATGAACACTTTTTACATTCTCCCGTGCAACTCGGCTGCTAGTCCTCCTTTCATGCAGAATCGTAAGGTCCTAGCTCATGTCCAAGGCACCAAAGCCAGCAAAAAATTCAATAATCGATACCTAAATCTTGAATTGTACTACTTCTTACTGGCTATTACATCAACTTTGAAGCTTCATCTGTATTCTACTATAGTGCTTTTAGTGTCTCCGCATACCGCAGCACGCGACATAGCTTTGCAGACGATAAGTACAACCGTTTCAGAGAGAAGAGCGGCCAATGTGACAATCTGGCTTTAAGTCGATTCGATAACAAATGAAGCAAACGGACGCATTTTTCAGGTTTTTACTACATATGAACACTTTTCACATTCTCCCAAGCAACTCGGCTGCTAGTCCTCCTTCCGTGCGGAATCATAAGGTCCTAGCTCATGTCCAAGGCACAAAAGCCAGCTAAAAGGTCAATAATCGATACCTAAAAGTTGAATTGTACTACTTCTTACTGGCTATTACATCAACTTAGTAGCTTAATCTGTGTTCTACTATGGTGCTTTTAGTGTCTGCGCATACCGCAGCACGTTACATACCTTTGCAGACGATAAGTACAACCGTTTCAGAGAGAAGAGGGGCCCATGTGACGATCTGGCTTTAAGTCGATTCGATAACAAATGACGAAAACGGACGGATTTCTCAGGTTTTTACTACATATGAACACTTTTTACATCCTCCCGTGCAACGCGGCTGCTAGTCCTAATTTCATGCAGAATCTTTAGGTCCTAGCTCATGTCCAAGGCACCAAAGCCAGCTAAAAAGTCAATAATCGATACCTAAAACTTGAGTTGTACTACTTCTCACTGGCTATCACATCAACTTAGAAGCTTCATCTGTGTTCTACTATGGTGCTTTTAGTGTCTCCGCATATTGCAGCACGCGACATAGCTTTGCAGACGATAAGTACAACCGTTTCAGAGAGAAGAGGGGCCCATGTGACGATCTGGCTTTAAGTCGATTCGATAACAAATGACGAAAACGGACGGATTTCTCAGGTTTTTACTACATATGAACTCTTTTTACATCCTCCCGTGCAACTCGGCTGCTAGTCCTCCTTTCATGCAGAATCTTAAGGTCCTAGCTCATGTCCAAGGCACCATAGCCAGCAAAAAAGTCAATAATCGATACCTAAAACTTGAATTGTACTACTTCTCACTGGCTATCACATCAACTTAGAACCTTCATCTGTGTTCTACTATGGTGCTTTTAGTGTCTCCGCATACCGCAGCACGCGACATAGCTTTGCAAACGATAAGTACAACCGTTTCAGAGAGAAGAGGGGCCAATGTGACGATCTGGCTTTAAGTCGATTCGATAACAAGTGACGAAAACGGACGGATTTCTCAGGTTTATACTACATATGAACACTTTTTACATTCTCCCGTGCAACTCGGCTGCTAGTCCTCCTTTCATGCAGAATCGTAAGGTCCTAGCTCATGTCCAAGGCACCAAAGCCAGCAAAAAAGTCAATAATCGATACCTAAATCTTGAATTGTACTACTTCTTACTGGCTATTACATCAACTTTGAAGCTTCATCTGTATTCTACTATATTGCTTTTAGTGTCTCCGCATACCGCAGCACGCGACATAGCTTTGCAGACGATAAGTACAACCGTTTCAGATAGAAGAGCGGCCAATGTGACAATCTGGCTTTAAGTCGATTCGATAACACATGACGAAAACGGACGCATTTTTCAGGTTTTTACTACATATGAACACTTTTCACATTCTCCCAAGCAACTCGGCTGCTAGTCCTCCTTCCGTGCGGAATCATAAGGTCCTAGCTCACGTCCAAGGCACAAAAGCCAGCTAAAAGGTCAATATTCGATACCTAAAACTTGAATTGTACTACTTCTTACTTGCTATTACATCAACTTAGAAGCTTAATCTGTGTTCTGCTATGGTGCTTTTAGTGTCTCCGCATACCGCAGCACGCGACATAGCTTTGCAGACGATAAGTACAAGCGTTTCAGAGAGAAGAGGGGCCCATGTGACGATCTGGCTTTAAGTCGATTCGATAACAAATGATGAAAACGGACGGATTTCTTAGGTTTTTACTACATATGAACACTTTTTACATCCTCCCGTGCAAAGCGGCCGCTAGTCCTCCTTTCATGCAGAATCTTAAGGTCCTAGGTCATGTCCAAGGCACCAAAGCCAGCAAAAAAGTCAATAATCGATACCTAAATCTTGAATTGTACTACTTCTTACTGGCTATTACATCAACTTTGAAGCTTCATCTGTGTTCTACTATGGTGCTTTAAGTGTCTCCGCATACCGCAGCACGCGACATAGCTTTGCAGACGATAAGTACAACCGTTTCAGAGAGAAGAGCGGCCAATGTGACGATCTGGCTTTAAGTCGATTTGATAACAAATGACGAAAACGGACGGATTTCTCAGGTTTTTACTACATATGAACACTTTTCACATTCTCCAATGCAACTCGGCTGCTAGTCCTCCTTTCATGCAGAATCATAAGGACATAGCTCATGTGCAAGGCACCAAAGCCAGCTAAAAAGTCAATAATCGATACCTAAATTGACTACTTCTTACTAGCTATTACATCAACTTAGAAGCTTCATCTGTGTTCCACTATGGTGATTTTAGTGTCTCCGCATACCGCAGCACGCGACATAGCTTTGCAGACGATAAGTACAACCGTTTCAGAGAGAAGAGAGGCCAATGTGACGATCTGGCTTTAACTCGATTCGATAACAAATGACGAAAATGGACGGATTTCTCAGGTTTTTACTACATATGAACACTTGTCACATAGTCCCGTGCAACGCGGCTGCTAGTCCTCCTTTCATGCAGGATCTTAAGGTCCTAGCTCATGTCCAAGGCACCAAAGCCAGCAAAAAAGTCAATAATCGATAACTAAAACTTGAATTGTACTACTTCTCACTGGCTATCACATCAACTTAGAAGCTTCATCTGTGTTCTACTATGGTGCTTTTAGTGTCTCCGCATATTGCAGCACGCGACATAGCTTTGCAGACGATAAGTACAACCGTTTCAGAGAGAAGAGGGGCCCATGTGACGATCTGGCTTTAAGTCGATTCGATAACAAATGACGAAAACGGACGGATTTCTCAGGTTTTTACTACATATGAACTCTTTTTACATCCTCCCGTGCAACTCGGCTGCTAGTCCTCCTTTCATGCAGAATCTTAAGGTCCTAGCTCATGTCCAAGGCACCATAGCCAGCAAAAAAGTCAATAATCGATACCTAAAACTTGAATTGTACTACTTCTCACTGGCTATCACATCAACTTAGAAGCTTCAACTGTGTTCTACTATGGTGCTTTTAGTGTCTCCGCATACCGCAGCACGCGACATAGCTTTGCAAACGATAAGTACAACCGTTTCAGAGAGAAGAGGGGCCAATGTGACGATCTGGCTTTAAGTCGATTCGATAACAAGTGACGAAAACGGACGGATTTCTCAGGTTTATACTACATATGAACACTTTTTACATTCTCCCGTGCAACTCGGCTGCTAGTCCTCCTTTCATGCAGAATCGTAAGGTCCTAGCTCATGTCCAAGGCACCAAAGCCAGCAAAAAAGTCAATAATCGATACCTAAATCTTGAATTGTACTACTTCTTACTGGCTATTACATCAACTTTGAAGCCTCATCTGTATTCTACTATATTGCTTTTAGTGTCTCCGCATACCGCAGCACGCGACATAGCTTTGCAGACGATAAGTACAACCGTTTCAGATAGAAGAGCGGCCAATGTGACAATCTGGCTTTAAGTCGATTCGATAACACATGACGAAAACGGACGCATTTTTCAGGTTTTTACTACATATGAACACTTTTCACATTCTCCCAAGCAACTCGGCTGCTAGTCCTCCTTCCGTGCGGAATCATAAGGTCCTAGCTCACGTCCAAGGCACAAAAGCCAGCTAAAAGGTCAATAATCGATACCTAAAACTTGAATTGTACTACTTCTTACTTGCTATTACATCAACTTAGAAGCTTAATCTGTGTTCTGCTATGGTGCTTTTAGTGTCTCCGCATACCGCAGCACGCGACATAGCTTTGCAGACGATAAGTACAACCGTTTCAGAGAGAAGAGGGGCCCATGTGACGATCTGGCTTTAAGTCGATTCGATAACAAATGATGAAAACGGACGGATTTCTTAGGTTTTTACTACATATGAACACTTTTTACATCCTCCCGTGCAAAGCGGCTGCTAGTCCTCCTTTCATGCAGAATCTTAAGGTCCTAGGTCATGTCCAAGGCACCAAAGCCAGCAAAAAAGTCAATAATCGATACCTAAAACTTGAATTGTACTACTTCTTACTTGCTATTACATCAACTTTGAAGCTTCATCTGTGTTCTACTATGGTGCTTTAAGTGTCTCCGCATACCGCAGCACGCGACATAGCTTTGCAGACGATAAGTACAACCGTTTCAGAGAGAAGAGCGGCCAATGTGACGATCTGGCTTTAAGTCGATTTGATAACAAATGACGAAAACGGACGGATTTCTCAGGTTTTTACTACATATGAACACTTTTCACATTCTCCAATGCAACTCGGCTGCTAGTCCTCCTTTCATGCAGAATCATAAGGACATAGCTCATGTGCAAGGCACCAAAGCCAGCTAAAAAGTCAATAATCGATACCTAAATTGACTACATCTTACTAGCTATTACATCAACTTAGAAGCTTCATCTGGTTCCACTATGGTGATTTTAGTGTCTCCGCATACCGCAGCACGCGACATAGCTTTGCAGACGATAAGTACAACCGTTTCAGAGAGAAGAGAGGCCAATGTGACGATCTGGCTTTAACTCGATTCGATAACAAATGACGAAAATGGACGGATTTCTCAGGTTTTTACTACATATGAACACTTGTCACATAGTCCCGTGCAACGCGGCTGCTAGTCCTCCTTTCATGCAGGATCTTAAGGTCCTAGCTCATGTCCAAGGCACCAAAGCCAGCAAAAAAGTCAATAATCGATACCTAAAACTTGAGTTGTACTACTTCTTACTGGCTATCACATCAACTTAGAAGCTTCATCTGTGTTCTACTATGGTGCTTTTAGTGTCTCCGCATATTGCAGCACGCGACATAGCTTTGCAGACGATAAGTACAACCGTTTCAGAGAGAAGAGGGGCCCATGTGACGATCTGGCTTTAAGTCGATTCGATAACAAATGACGAAAACGGACGGATTTCTCAGGTTTTTACTACATATGAACTCTTTTTACATCCTCCCGTGCAACTCGGCTGCTAGTCCTCCTTTCATGCAGAATCTTAAGGTCCTAGCTCATGTCCAAGGCACCATAGCCAGCAAAAAAGTCAATAATCGATACCTAAAACTTGAATTGTACTACTTCTCACTGGCTATCACATCAACTTAGAAGCTTCAACTGTGTTCTACTATGGTGCTTTTAGTGTCTCCGCATACCGCAGCACGCGACATAGCTTTGCAAACGATAAGTACAACCGTTTCAGAGAGAAGAGGGGCCAATGTGACGATCTGGCTTTAAGTCGATTCGATAACAAGTGACGAAAACGGACGGATTTCTCAGGTTTATACTACATATGAACACTTTTTACATTCTCCCGTGCAACTCGGCTGCTAGTCCTCCTTTCATGCAGAATCGTAAGGTCCTAGCTCATGTCCAAGGCACCAAAGCCAGCAAAAAAGTCAATAATCGATACCTAAATCTTGAATTGTACTACTTCTTACTGGCTATTACATCAACTTTGAAGCTTCATCTGTATTCTACTATATTGCTTTTAGTGTCTCCGCATACCGCAGCACGCGACATAGCTTTGCAGACGATAAGTACAACCGTTTCAGATAGAAGAGCGGCCAATGTGACAATCTGGCTTTAAGTCGATTCGATAACACATGACGAAAACGGACGCATTTTTCAGGTTTTTACTACATATGAACACTTTTCACATTCTCCCAAGCAACTCGGCTGCTAGTCCTCCTTCCGTGCGGAATCATAAGGTCCTAGCTCATGTCCAAGGCACAAAAGCCAGTCAAAAGGTCAATAATCGATACCTAAAACTTGAATTGTACTACTTCTTACTTGCTATTACATCAACTTAGAACCTTCATCTGTGTTCTGCTATGGTGCTTTTAGTGTCTCCGCATACCGCAGCACGCGACATAGCTTTGCAGACGATAAGTACAACCGTTTCAGAGAGAAGAGGGGCCCATGTGACGATCTGGCTTTAAGTCGATTCGATAACAAATGATGAAAACGGACGGTTTTCTTAGGTTTTTACTACATATGAACACTTTTTACATCCTCCCGTGCAAAGCGGCTGCTAGTCCTCCTTTCATGCAGAATCTTAAGGTCCTAGGTCATGTCCAAGGCACCAAAGCCAGCAAAAAAGTCAATAATCGATACCTAAATCTTGAATTGTACTACTTCTTACTGGCTATTACATCAACTTTGAAGCTTCATCTGTGTTCTACTATGGTGCTTTTAGTGTCTCCGCATACCGCAGCACGCGACATAGCTTTGCAGACGATAAGTACAACCGTTTCAGAGAGAAGAGCGGCCAATGTGACGATCTGGCTTTAAGTCGATTTGATAACAAATGACGAAAACGGACGGATTTCTCAGGTTTTTACTACTAATGAACACTTTTCACATTCTCCAATGCAACTCGGTTGCTAGTCCTCCTTTCATGCAGAATCATAAGGACATAGCTCATGTGCAAGGCACCAAAGCCAGCTAAAAAGTCAATAATCGATACCTAAATTGACTACATCTTACTAGCTATTACATCAACTTAGAAGCTTCATCTGTGTTCCACTATGGTGATTTTAGTGTCTCCGCATACCGCAGCACGCGACATAGCTTTGCAGACGATAAGTACAACCGTTTCAGAGAGAAGCGAGGCCAATGTGACGATCTGGCTTTAACTCGATTCGATAACAAATGACGAAAATGGACAGATTTCTCAGGTTTTTACTACATATGAACACTTGTCACATAGTCCCGTGCAACGCGGCTGCTAGTCCTCCTTTCATGCAGGGTCTTAAGGTCCTAGCTCATGTCCAAGGCACCAAAGCCAGCAAAAAAGACAATAATCGATACCTAAATCTTGAAATGTACTGCTTCTTACTGGCTATTACATCAACTTTGAAGCTTCATCTGTGTTCTACTATGGTGCTTTTAGTGTCTCCGCATACCGCAGCACGCGACATAGCTTTGCAGACGATAAGTACAACCGTTTCAGAGAGAAGAGCGGCCAATGTGACGCACTGCTTTAAGTCGATTCCATTATAAATTACGAAAACGGACGGATTTCTCAGGTTTTTACTACATATGAACACTTTTCGCATCCTCGCGTGAAACTCGACTGCTAGTCCTCCTTTCATGCAGAATCTTAAGGTCCTAGCTCATGTCCAAGGCGCCAAAGCCACCTAAAAAGTCAATATTCGATACCTAAAACTTGAATTGTACTACTCCTTACTGGCTATTACATCAACTTAGAAGCTTCATCTGTGTTCTACTATGGTGCTTTTAGTGTCTCCGCATACCGCAGCACGCGACTTAGCTTTGCAGATGATAAGTACAACCGTTTCAGAGAGAAGAGGGGCCAATGTGACGAACTGGCCTCAAGTCGATTAGATAACAAATGACGAAAATGGACGGATTTCACAGGTTTTTACTACATATGAACACTTTTAACATACTCCCGTGCAACGCGGCTGCTAGTCCTCCTTTCATGCAGAATCTTAAGGTCCTAGCTCATGTCCAAGGCACAAAAGCCAGCTAAAAGGTCAATAATCGATACCTAAAAGTTGAATTGTACTACTTCTTACTGGCTATTACATCAACTTAGAAGCTTAATCTGTGTTCTACTATGGTGCTTTTAGTGTCTCCGCATACTGCAGCACGCGACATAGCTTTGCAGACGATAAGTACAACCGTTTCAGAGAGAAGAGGGGCCCATGTGACGATCTGGCTTTAAGTCGATTCGATAACAAATGACGAAAACGGACGGATTTCTCAGGTTTTTACTACATATGAACACTTTTTACATCCTCCCGTGCAACGCGGCTGCTAGTCCTATTTTCATGCAGAATCTTTAGGTCCTAGCTCATGTCCAAGGCACCAAAGCCAGCTAAAAAGTCAATAATCGATACCTAAAACTTGAATTGTACTACTTCTCACTGGCTATCACATCAACTTAGAAGCTTCATCTGTGTTCTACTATGGTGCTTTTAGTGTCTCCGCATACTGCAGCACGCGACATAGCTTTGCAGACGATAAGTACAACCGTTTCAGAGAGAAGAGCGGCCAATGTGACGCACTGCTTTAAGTCAATTCGATAATAAATTACGAAAACGGACGGATTTCTCAGGTTTCTACTACATATGAACACTTTTCGCATCCTCCGTGCAACTCGGCTGCTAGTCCTCCTTTCATGCAGAATCTTAAGGTCCTAGCTCATGTCCAAGGCACCAAAGCCAGCTAAAAAGTCAATATTCGATACCTAAAACTTGAATTGTACTACTCCTTACTGGCTATTACATCAACTTAGAAGCTTCATCTGTGTTCTACAATTGTGCTTTTAGTGTCTCCGCATACCGCAGCACGCGACATAGCTTTTAAGACGATAAGTACAACCGTTTCAGAGAGAAGAGGGGCTAATGTGCCGATCTGGCTATAAGCCGATTGGATAACAAATGACGAAAATGGACGGATTTCTCAGGTTTTTACTACATATAAACACTTTTCACATACTCCCGTGCAACTCGGCTGCTAGTCCTCCTTTCATGCAGAATGTTGAGGTCCTAACTCATGTCCAAGGCACAAAAGCCAGATAAAAAGTCAATAATCGATACCTAAAACTTGAATTGTACTACTTCTTACTGGCTATTACATCAACTTAGAAACTTCATCTGTGTTCTACTATGGTGCTTTTAGTGTCTCCGCATACCGCAGCACGCGACATAGATTTGCAGACGATAAGTACAACCGTTTCAGAGAGAAGTGGGGCCAATGTGACGATCTGGCTTTAAGTCGATTCGATAACAAGTGACGAAAACGGATGGATTTCTCAGGTTTTTACTACATATGAACACTTTTCACATTCTCTCAAGCAACTCGGCTGCTAGTCCTCCTTCCGTGCGGAATCATAAGGTCCTAGCTCATGTCCAAGGCACAAAAGCCAGCTAAAAGGTCAATAATCGATACCTAAAAGTTGAATTGTACTACTTCTTACTGGCTATTACATCAACTTAGAAGCTTAATCTGTGTTCTACTATGGTGCTTTTAGTGTCTCCGCATACCGCAGCACGCGACATAGCTTTGCAGACGATAAGTACAACCGTTTCAGAGGGAAGAGGGGCCCATGTGACGATCTGGCTTTAAGTCGATTCGATAACAAATGACGAAAACGGACGGATTTCTCAGGTTTGTACTACATATGAACACTTTTTACATCCTCCCGTGCAACGCGGCTGCTAGTCCTCCTTTCATGCAGAATCTTTAGGTCCTAGCTCATGTCCAAGGCACCAAAGCCAGCTAAAAAGTCAATAATCGATACCTAAAACTTGAATTGTACTACTTCTCACTGGCTATCACATCAACTTAGAAGCTTCATCTGTGTTCTACTGTGGTGCTTTTAGTGTCTCCCCATACTGCAGCACGCGACATAGCTTTGCAGACGATAAGTACAACCGTTTCAGAGAGAAGAGCGGCCAATGTGACGCACTGCTTTAAGTCAATTCGATAATAAATTACGAAAACGGACGGATTTCTCAGGTTTCTACTACATATGAACACTTTTCGCATCCTCCGTGCAACTCGGCTGCTAGTCCTCCTTTCATGCAGAATCTTAAGGTCCTAGCTCATGTCCAAGGCACCAAAGCCAGCTAAAAAGTCAATATTCGATACCTAAAACTTGAATTGTACTACTCCTTACTGGCTATTACACCAACTTAGAAGCTTCAACTGTGTTCTACAATTGTGCTTTTAGTGTCTCCGCATACCGCAGCACGCGACATAGCTTTTAAGGCGATAAGTACAACCGTTTCAGAGAGAAGAGGGGCTAATGTGCCGATCTGGCTATAAGCCGATTGGATAACAAATGACGAAAATGGTCGGATTTCTCAGGTTTTTACTACATATGAACACTTTTCACATTCTCCCAAGCAACTCCGCTGCTAATCCTTCTTTCATGCACAATCTTAAGGTCCTAGCTCATGTCCAACGCACCAAAGCCAGATAAAAACTCAATAATCGATACCTAAAACTTGAATTGTACTATATCTTACTGGCTATCACATCAACTTAGAAGCTTCATCTGTGTTCTACTATGGTGCTTTTAGTGTCTCCGCATACTGCAGCACGCGACATAGCTTTGCAGACGATAAGTACAACCGTTTCAGAGAGAAGAGGGGCCCATGTGACGATCTGGCTTTAAGTCGATTCGATAACAAATGACGAAAACGGACGGATTTCTCAGGTTTTTACTACATATGAACACTTTTTACATTCTCCTGTGCAACTCGGCAGCTAGTCCTCCTTTCATGCAGAATCTTAAGGTCCTAGGTCATGTCCAAGGCACCAAAGCCAGCAAAAAAGTCAATAATCGATACCTAAATCTTGCATTGTACTACTTCTTACTGGCTATTACATCAACTTTGAAGCTTCATCTGTGTTCTACTATGGTGATTTTAGTGTCTCCGCATACCGCAGCACGCGACATAGCTTTGCAGACGATAAGTACAACCGTTTCAGAGAGAAGAGCGGCCAATGTGACGATCTGGCTTTAAGTCGATTCGATAACAAATGACGAAAATGGAAGGATTTATCAGGTTTTTACTACATATGAACACTTTTCACATACTCCCGTGCAACGCGGCTGCTAGTCCTCCTTTCATGCAGAATCTTAAGGTCCTAGCTCATGTCCAAGGCACAAAAGCCAGCTAAAAGGTCAATAATCGATACCCAAAACTTGAATTGTACTACTTCTTACTGGCTATTACATCAACTTAGAAGTTTAATCTGTGTTCTACTATGGTGCTTTTAGTGTCTCCGCATACTGCAGCACGCGACATAGCTTTGCAGACGATAAGTACAACCGTTTCAGAGAGAAGAGCGGCCCATGTGACGATCTGGCTTTAAGTCGATTCGATAACAAATGACGAAAACGGACGGATTTCTCAGGTTTTTACTACATATGAACACTTTTTACATCCTCCCGTGCAACGCGGCTGCTAGTCCTCCTTTCATGCAGAATCTTTAGGTACTAGCTCATGTCCAAGGCACCAATGCCAGCTAAAAAGTCAATAATCGATACCTAAAACTTGAATTGTACTACTTCTCACTGGCTATCACATCAACTTAGAAGCTTCATCTGTTTTCTACTATGGTGCTTTTAGTGTCTCCGCATACTGCAGCACGCGACATAGCTTTGCAGACGATAAGTACAACCGTTTCAGAGAGAAGAGCGGCCAATGTGACGCACTGCTTTAAGTCAATTCGATAATAAAATTACGAAAACGGACGGATTTCTCAGGTTTCTACTACATATGAACACTTTTCGCATCCTCCGTGCAACTCGGCTGCTAGTCCTCCTTTCATGCAGAATCTTAAGGTCCTAGCTCATGTCCAAGGCACCAAAGCCAGCTAAAAAGTCAATATTCGATACCTAAAACTTGAATTGTACTACTCCTTACTGGCTATTACATCAACTTAGAAGCTTCATCTGTGTTCTACAATTGTGCTTTTAGTGTCTCCGCATACCGCAGCACGCGACATAGCTTTTAAGACGATAAGTACAACCGTTTCAGAGAGAAGAGGGGCTAATGTGCCGATCTGGCTATAAGCCGATTGGATAACAAATGACGAAAATGGACGGATTTCTCAGGTTTTTACTACATATGAACACTTTTCACATTCTCCCAAGCAACTCCGCTGCTAATCCTTCTTTCATGCACAATCTTAAGGTCCTAGCTCATGTCCAAGGCACCAAAGCCAGATAAAAACTCAATAATCGATACCTAAAACTTGAATTGTACTATATCTTACTGGCTATCACATCAACTTAGAAGCTTCATCTGTGTTCTACTATGGTGCTTTTAGTGTCTCCGCATACTGCAGCACGCGACATAGCTTTGCAGACGATAAGTACAACCGTTTCAGAGAGAAGAGGGGCCCATGTGACGATCTGGCTTTAAGTCGATTCGATAACAAAGGACGAAAACGGACGGATTTCTCAGGTTTTTACTACATATGAACACTTTTTACATTCTCCCGTGCAACTCGGCTGCTAGTCCTCCTTTCATGCAGAATCTTAAGGTCCTAGGTCATGTCCAAGGCACCAAAGCCAGCAAAAAAGTCAATAATCGATACCTAAATCTTGCATTGTACTACTTCTTACTGGCTATTACATCAACTTTGAAGCTTCATCTGTGTTCTACTATGGTGATTTTAGTGTCTCCGCATACCGCAGCACGCGACATAGCTTTGCAGACGATAAGTACAACCGTTTCAGAGAGAAGAGCGGCCAATGTGACGATCTGGCTTTAAGTCGATTCGATAACAAATGACGAAAATGGAAGGATTTATCAGGTTTTTACTACATTTGAACACTTTTCACATACTCCCGTGCAACGCGGCTGCTAGTCCTCCTTTCATGCAGAATCTTAAGGTCCTAGCTCATGTCCAAGGCACAAAAGCCAGCTAAAAGGTCAATAATCGATACCTAAAACTTGAATTGTACTACTTCTTACTGGCTATTACATCAACTTAGAAGCTTAATCTGTGTTCTACTATGGTGCTTTTAGTGTCTCCGCATACTGCAGCACGCGACATAGCTTTGCAGACGATAAGTACAACCGTTTCAGAGAGAAGAGGGGCCCATGTGACGATCTGGCTTTAAGTCGATTCGGTAACAAATGACGAAAACGGACGGATTTCTCAGGTTTTTACTACATATGAACACTTTTTACATCCTCCCGTGCAACGCGGCTGCTAGTCCTCCTTTCATGCAGAATCTTTAGGTCCTAGCTCATGTCCAAGGCACCAAAGCCAGCTAAAAAGTCAATAATCGATACCTAAAACTTGAATTGTACTACTTCTCACTGGCTATCACATCAACTTAGAAGCTTCATCTGTTTTCTACTATGGTGCTTTTAGTGTCTCCGCATACTGCAGCACGCGACATAGCTTTGCAGACGATAAGTACAACCGTTTCAGAGAGAAGAGCGGCCAATGTGACGCACTGCTTTAAGTCAATTCGATAATAAATTACGAAAACGGACGGATTTCTCAGGTTTCTACTACATATGAACACTTTTCGCATCCTCCGTGCAACTCGGCTGCTAGTCCTCCTTTCATGCAGAATCTTAAGGTCCTAGCTCATGTCCAAGGCACCAAAGCCAGCTAAAAAGTCAATATTCGATACCTAAAACTTGAATTGTACTACTCCTTACTGGCTATTACATCAACTTAGAAGCTTCATCTGTGTTCTACAATTGTGCTTTTAGTGTCTCCGCATACCGCAGCACGCGACATAGCTTTTAAGACGATAAGTACAACCGTTTCAGAGAGAAGAGGGGCTAATGTGCCGATCTGGCTATAAGCCGATTGGATAACAAATGACGAAAATGGACGGATTTCTCAGGTTTTTACTACATATGAACACTTTTCACATACTCCCGTGCAACGCGGCTGCTAGTCCTCCTTTCATGCAGAATGTTGAGGTCCTAACTCATGCCCAAGGCACAAAAGCCAGATAAAAAGTCAATAATCGATACCTAAAACTTGAATTGTACTACTTCTTACTGGCTATTACATCAACTTAGAAACTTCATCTGTGTTCTACTATGGTGCTTTTAGTGTCTCCGCATACCGCAGCACGCGACATAGATTTGCAGACGATAAGTACAACCGTTTCAGAGAGAAGAGGGGCCAATGTGACGATCTGGCTTTAAGTCGATTCGATAACAAGTGACGAAAACGGATGGATTTCTCAGGTTTTTACTACATATGAACACTTTTCACATTCTCCCAAGCAACTCGGCTGCTAGTCCTCCTTCCGTGCGGAATCATAAGGTCCTAGCTCATGTCCAAGGCACAAAAGCCAGCTAAAAGGTCAATAATCGATACCTAAAACTTGAATTGTACTACTTCTTACTGGCTATTACATCAACTTAGAAGCTTAATCTGTGTTCTACTATGGTGCTTTTAGTGTCTCCGCATACCGCAGCACGCGACATAGCTTTGCAGACGATAAGTACAACCGTTTCAGAGGGAAGAGGGGCCCATGTGACGATCTGGCTTTAAGTCGATTCGATAACAAATGACGAAAACGGACGGATTTCTCAGGTTTTTACTACATATGAACACTTTTTACATCCTCCCGTGCAACGCGGCTGCTAGACCTCCTTTCATGCAGAATCTTTAGGTCCTAGCTCATGTCCAAGGCACCAAAGCCAGCTAAAAAGTCAATAATCGATACCTAAAACTTGAATTGTACTACTTCTCACTGGCTATCACATCAACATAGAAGCTTCATCTGTGTTCTACTGTGGTGCTTTTAGTGTCTCCACATACTGCAGCACGCGACATAGCTTTGCAGACGATAAGTACAACCGTTTCAGAGAGAAGAGCGGCCAATGTGACGCACTGCTTTAAGTCAATTCGATAATAAATTACGAAAACGGACGGATTTCTCAGGTTTCTACTACATATGAACACTTTTCGCATCCTCCGTGCAACTCGGCTGCTAGTCCTCCTTTCATGCAGAATCTTAAGGTCCTAGCTCATGTCCAAGGCACCAAAGCCAGCTAAAAAGTCAATATTCGATACCTAAAACTTGAATTGTACTACTCCTTACTGGCTATTACATCAACTTAGAAGCTTCATCTGTGTTCTACAATTGTGCTTTTAGTGTCTCCGCATACCGCAGCACGCGACATAGTTTTGCAGACGATAAGTACAACCGTTTCAGAGAGAAGAGCGGCCAATGTGACGATCTGGCTTCAAGTCGATTCGATAACAAATGACGAAAACGGACGGATTTCTCAGGTTTTTACTACATATGAACACTATTTACATACTCCCGTGCAACTCGGCTGCTAGTCCTCCTTTCATGAAGAATGTTAAGGTCCTAGCTCATGTCCAAGGCACAAAAGCCAGATAAAATGTCAATAATCGATAAATAAAACTTGAATTGTACTACTTCTTACTGGCTATTACATCAACTTAGAAACTTCATATGTGTTCTACTATGGTGCTTTTAGTGTCTCCGCATACCGCAGCACGCGACATAGCTTTGCAGACGATAAGTACAACCGTTTCAGAGAGAAGAGCGGCAGATGTGACGCACTGCTTTAAGTCGATTCGATAATAAATTACGAAAACGGACGTATTTCTCAGGTTTTTACTACATGTGAACACTTTTCGCATCCTCCCATGCAACTCGGCTGCTAGTCCTCCTTTCATGCAGAATCTTAAGGTCCTAGCTCATGTCCAAGGCACCAAAGCCAGCTAAAAATCAATATTCGATACCTAAAACTTGAATTGTACTACTCCTTACTGGCTATTACATCAACTTAGAAGCTTCATCTGTGTTCTACTATGGTGCTTTTAGTGTCTCCGCATACCGCAGCACGCGACATAGCTTTGCAGACGATAAGTACAACCGTTTCAGAGAGAAGAGGGGCCAATGTGACGAACTGGCTTTAAGTCGATTCGATAACAAATGACGAAAATGGACGGATTTCTCAGGTTTTTACTACATATGAACACTTTTCACATACTCCCGTGCAACGCGGCTGCTAGTCCTCAATTCATGCAGAATCGTAAGGTCCTAGCTCATGTCCAAGGCACCAAAGCCAGCTAAAAAGTCAATAATCGATACCTAAAACTTGAATTGTACTACTTCTCACTGGCTATCACATCAACTTAGAAGCTTCATCTCTGTTCTACTATGGTGCTTTTAGTGTCTCCGCACACTGCAGCACGCGACATAGCCTTGCAGACGATAAGTACAACCGTTTCAGAGAGAAGAGCGGCCAATGTGACGATCTGGCTTTAAGTCGATTCGATAACAAATGACGAAAACGGACGGATTTCTCATTTTCTTACTGCATATGAACACTATTCACATTCTCCCATGCATCTCGGCTGCTAGTCCTCCTTTCATGCAGAATCATAAGGTCCTAGCTCATGTCCAAGGCACAAAAGCCAGCTAAAAAGTCAATAATCGATACCTAAAACTTGAATTGTACTACTTCTTACTGGCTATTACATCAACATAGAAGCTTAATCTGTGTTCTACTATGGTGCTTTTAGTGTCTCCGCATACCGCAGCACGCGACATAGTTTTGCAGACGATAAGTACAACCGTTTCAGAGAGAAGAGCGGCCAATGTGACGATCTGGCTTTAAGTCGATTCGATAACAAATGACGAAAACGGACGGATTTCTCATTTTTTCTCTACATATGAACACTATTCACATTCTCCCATGCATCTCGGCTGCTAGTCCTCCTTTCATGCAGAGTCATAAGGTCCTAGCTCATGTCCAAGGCACAAAAGCCAGCTAAAAAGTCAATAATCGATACCTAAAACTCCAATTGTACTACTTCTTACTGGCTATTACATCACCCTAGAAGCTTAATCTGTGTTCTACTATGGTGCTTTTAGTGTCTCCGCATACCGCAGCACGCGACATAGATTTGCAGACGATAAGTACAACCGTTTCAGAGAGAAGAGCGGCCAATGTGACGCACTGCTTTAAGTCAATTCGATAATAAATTACGAAAACGGACGGATTTCTCAGGTTTCTACTACATATGAACACTTTTCGCATCCACAGTGCAACTCGGCTGCTAGTCCTCCTTTCATGCAGAATCTTAAGGTCCTAGCTCATGTCCAAGGCACCAAAGCCAGCTAAAAAGTCAATATTCGATACCTAAAACTTGAATTTTACTACTCCTTACTGGCTATTACATCAACTTAGAAGCTTCATCTGTGTTCTACAATTGTGCTTTTAGTGTCTCCGCATACCGCAGCACGCGACATAGCTTTTAAGACGATAAGTACAACCGTTTCAGAGAGAAGAGGGGCTAATGTGCCGATCTGGCTATAAGCCGATTGGATAACAAATGACGAAAATGGACGGATTTCTCAGGTTTTTACTACATATGAACACTTTTCACATACTCCCGTGCAACGCGGCTGCTAGTCCTCCTTTCATGCAGAATGTTGAGGTCCTAACTCATGTCCAAGGCACAAAAGCCTGATAAAAAGTCAATAATCGATGCCTAAAACTTGAATTGTACTACTTCTTACTGGCTATTACATCAACTTAGAAACTTCATCTGTGTTCTACTATGGTGCTTTTAGTGTCTCCGCATACCGCAGCACGCGACATAGCTTTGCAGACGATAAGTACAACCGTTTCAGAGAGAAGAGGGGCCAATGTGACGATCTGGCTTTAAGTCGATTCGATAACAAGTGACGAAAACGGATGGATTTCTCAGGTTTTTACTACATATGAACACTTTTCACATTCTTCCATGCAACTCGGCTGCTAGTCCTCCTTTCATGCATAATCATAAGGACCTAGCTCATGTTAAAGGCACCAAAGCCATCAAAAAAGTCAATAATCGATAACTAAAACTTGAATTTTACTACTTCTTACTGGCTATTACATCAACTTAGAAGCATTATCTGTGTTCCACTATGGTGATTTTAGTGTCTCCGCATACCGCTGCACGAGACATAGCTTTGCAGACGATAAGTACAACCGTTTCAGAGAGAAGAGCGACCAATGTCACGATCTGGCTTTAAGTCGATTCGATAATAAATTACGAAAACGGACGGATTTCTCAGGTTTTTACTACATATGAACACTTTTCACATTCTCCGTGCAACGCGGCTGCTAGTCCTCCTTTCATGCACAATCTTAAGGTCCTACCTCATGTCCAAGGCACCAAAGCCAGCTAAAACGTCTATTATCGATACCTAAAACTTGAATTGTACTACTTCTTACTGGCTAT
Source organism: Schistocerca gregaria (assembly GCF_023897955.1). NCBI lineage: Eukaryota > Metazoa > Arthropoda > Insecta > Orthoptera > Acrididae > Schistocerca > Schistocerca gregaria. The sequence goes on along the minus strand of NW_026061812.1, from coordinate 3,113,633 downwards.
TACATCAACTTAGAAGCTTCATCTGTGTTCTACTATGGTGCTTTTAGTGTCTCCGCATACCGCAGCACGCGACATAGTTTTGCAGACGATAAGTACAACCGTTTCAGAGAGAAGAGCGGCCAATGTGACGATCTGGCTTCAAGTCGATTCGATAACAAATGACGAAAACGGACGGATTTCTCAGGTTTTTACTACATATGAACACTATTTACATACTCCCGTGCAACTCGGCTGCTAGTCCTCCTTTCATGAAGAATGTTAAGGTCCTAGCTCATGTCCAAGGCACAAAAGCCAGATAAAAAGTCAATAATCGATAAATAAAACTTGAATTGTACTACTTCTTACTGGCTATTACATCAACTTAGAGACTTTATCTGTGTTCTACTATGGTGCTTTTAGTGTCTCCGCATACCGCAGCACGCGACATAGCTTTGCAGACGATAAGTACAACCGTTTCAGAGAGAAGAGCGGCAGATGTGACGCACTGCTTTAAGTCGATTCGATAACAAATGACGAAAATGGACGGATTTCTCAGGTTTTTACTACATATGAACACTTTTCACATACTCCCGTGCAACGCGGCTGCTAGTCCTCAATTCATGCAGAATCGTAAGGTCCTAGCTCATGTCCAAGGCACCAAAGCCAGCTAAAAAGTCAATAATCGATACCTAAAACTTGAATTGTACTACTTCTCACTGGCTATCACATCAACTTAGAAGCTTCATCTCTGTTCTACTATGGTGCTTTTAGTGTCTCCGCATACTGCAGCACGCGACATAGCCTTGCAGACGATAAGTACAACCGTTTCAGAGAGAAGAGCGGCCAATGTGACGATCTGGCTTTAAGTCGATTCGATAACAAATGACGAAAACGGACGGATTTCTCATTTTCTTACTGCATATGAACACTATTCACATTCTCCCATGCATCTCGGCTGCTAGTCCTCCTTTCATGCAGAATCATAAGGTCCTAGCTCATGTCCAAGGCACAAAAGCCAGCTAAAAAGTCAATAATCGATACCTAAAACTTGAATTGTACTACTTCTTACTGGCTATTACATCAACATAGAAGCTTCATCTGTGTTCTACTATGGTGCTTTTAGTGTCTCCGCATACCGCAGCACGCGACGTAGTTTTGCAGACGATAAGTACAACCGTTTCAGAGAGAAGAGCGGCCTATGTGACGATCTGGCTTTAAGTCGATTCGATAACAAATGACGAAAACGGACGGATTTCTCAGGTTTTTAATACATATGAACACTTTTCACATTCTCCCGTGCAACTGGGCTGCTAGTCCTCCTTTTATGCAGAATCTTAAAGTCCTAGCTCATGTCCAAGGCACCAAAGCCAGCTAAAAAGTCAATAATCGATACCTAAATCTTGAATTAGACTATTTCTTACTGACTATTACATCAACTTAGAAGCATCATCTGTGTTCTACTATGGTGCTTTTAGTGTCTCCGCATATTGCAGCACGCGACATAGCTCTGTAGACGATAAGTACAACCGTTTCAGAGAGAAGAGCGGCCAATGTGACGATCTGGCTTCAAGTTGATTCGATAACAAATGACGAAAACGGACGGATTTCTCAGGTTTTTACTACATATGAACACTTTTCACATTCTCCCTTTCAACTCGGCTGCTAGTCCTCCTTTCATGCAGAATCTTAAGGACATAGCTCATGTCCAAGGCACCAAAGCCAGCTAGAAAGTCAATAATCGAAACCTAAAACTTGAATTGTACTGCTTCTTACTGGCTATTACATCAACTTAGAAGCTTCATCTGTGTTCCACTCTGGTGATTTTAGTGTCTCCGCATACCGCAGCACGCGACATAGCTTTGCAGACGATAAATGTAACCGTTTCAGAGAGAAGAGCGGCCAATGTGACGATCTGGCTTTAAGTCGATTCGATAATAAATTACGAAAACGGACGGATTTCTCAGGTTTTTACTACATATGAACACTTTTCACATACTCCCATGCAACGCGGCTGCTAGTCTTCCTTTCATGCAGAATCTTAAGGTCCTAGCTCATGTCCAAGGCACCAAAGCCAGCTAAAAAGTCAATAATCGATACCTAAAACTTGAATTGTACTACTTCTTACTGGCTATAACATCAACTTTGAAGTTTCATCTGTGTTCTACTATGGTGCTTTTAGTGTCTCCGCATACCGCAACACGCGACATAGCTTTGCAGACAATAAGTACAACCGTTTCAGAGAGAAGAGCGGCCAATGTGACGATCTGGCTTTAAGTCGATTCGATAACAAATGACGAAAACGGATGGATTTCTCAGATTTTTACTACATATGAACACTTTTCACATTCTCCCATGCAACTCGGCTGCTAGTCCTCCTTTCATGCAGAATCATAAGGACCTAGCTCATGCCAAAGGCACCAAAGCCAGCTAAAAAGTCAATAATCGATTCCTAAATCTTGAATTGTACTACTTCTTACTGGCTATTACATCAACTTAGAAGCTTCATCTGTGTTCCACTCTGGTGATTTTAGTGTCTCCGCATACCGCAGCACGCGACATAGCTTTGCAGACGATAAGTACAACCGTTTCAAAGAGAAGAGCGGCCAATGTGACGATCTGGCTTTAAGTCGATTCGATAATAAATTACGAAAACGGACGGATTTCTCAGGTTTTTACTACATATGAACACTTTTCACATACTCCCATGCAACGCGGCTGCTAGTCTTCCTTTAATGCAGAATCTTAAGGTCCTAGCTCATGTCCAAAGCACCAAAGCCAGCTAAAAAGTCAATAATCGATACCTAAAACTTGAATTGTACTACTTCTTACTGGCTATTACATCAACTTAGAAACTTCATCTGTGTTCTACTATGGTGCTTTTAGTGTCTCCGCATACCGCAGCACGCGACATAGCTTTGCAGACGATAAGTACAACCGTTTCAGAGAGAAGAGGGGCCAATGTGACGATCTGGCTTTAAGTCGATTTGATAACAAGTGACGAAAACGGATGGATTTCTCAGGTTTTTACTACATATGAACACTTTTCACATTCTTCCATGCAACTCGGCTGCTAGTCCTCCTTTCATGCAGAATCATAAGGACCTAGCTCATGTTAAAGGCACCAAAGCCATCAAAAAAGTCAATAATCGATAACTAAAACTTGAATTTTACTACTTCTTACTGGCTATTACATCAACTTAGAAGCATCATCTGTGTTCTACTATGGTGCTTTTAGTGTCTCCGCATACCGCAGCACGCGACATAGTTTTGCAGACGATAAGTACAACCGTTTCAGAGAGAAGAGCGGCCAATGTGACGATCTGGCTTCAAGTCGATTCGATAACAAATGACGAAAACGGACGGATTTCTCAGGTTTTTACTACATATGAACACTATTTACATACTCCCGTGCAACTCGGCTGCTAGTCCTCCTTTCATGAAGAATGTTAAGGTCCTAGCTCATGTCCAAGGCACAAAAGCCAGATAAAAAGTCAATAATCGATAAATAAAACTTGAATTGTACTACTTCTTACTGGCTATTACATCAACTTAGAGACTTTATCTGTGTTCTACTATGGTGCTTTTAGTGTCTCCGCATACCGCAGCACGCGACATAGCTTTGCAGACGATAAGTACAACCGTTTCAGAGAGAAGAGCGGCAGATGTGACGCACTGCTTTAAGTCGATTCGATAACAAATGACGAAAATGGACGGATTTCTCAGGTTTTTACTACATATGAACACTTTTCACATACTCCCGTGCAACGCGGCTGCTAGTCCTCAATTCATGCAGAATCGTAAGGTCCTAGCTCATGTCCAAGGCACCAAAGCCAGCTAAAAAGTCAATAATCGATACCTAAAACTTGAATTGTACTACTTCTCACTGGCTATCACATCAACTTAGAAGCTTCATCTCTGTTCTACTATGGTGCTTTTAGTGTCTCCGCATACTGCAGCACGCGACATAGCCTTGCAGACGATAAGTACAACCGTTTCAGAGAGAAGAGCGGCCAATGTGACGATCTGGCTTTAAGTCGATTCGATAACAAATGACGAAAACGGACGGATTTCTCATTTTCTTACTGCATATGAACACTATTCACATTCTCCCATGCATCTCGGCTGCTAGTCCTCCTTTCATGCAGAATCATAAGGTCCTAGCTCATGTCCAAGGCACAAAAGCCAGCTAAAAAGTCAATAATCGATACCTAAAACTTGAATTGTACTACTTCTTACTGGCTATTACATCAACATAGAAGCTTCATCTGTGTTCTACTATGGTGCTTTTAGTGTCTCCGCATACCGCAGCACGCGACGTAGTTTTGCAGACGATAAGTACAACCGTTTCAGAGAGAAGAGCGGCCTATGTGACGATCTGGCTTTAAGTCGATTCGATAACAAATGACGAAAACGGACGGATTTCTCAGGTTTTTAATACATATGAACACTTTTCACATTCTCCCGTGCAACTGGGCTGCTAGTCCTCCTTTTATGCAGAATCTTAAAGTCCTAGCTCATGTCCAAGGCACCAAAGCCAGCTAAAAAGTCAATAATCGATACCTAAATCTTGAATTAGACTATTTCTTACTGACTATTACATCAACTTAGAAGCATCATCTGTGTTCTACTATGGTGCTTTTAGTGTCTCCGCATATTGCAGCACGCGACATAGCTCTGTAGACGATAAGTACAACCGTTTCAGAGAGAAGAGCGGCCAATGTGACGATCTGGCTTCAAGTTGATTCGATAACAAATGACGAAAACGGACGGATTTCTCAGGTTTTTACTACATATGAACACTTTTCACATTCTCCCTTTCAACTCGGCTGCTAGTCCTCCTTTCATGCAGAATCTTAAGGACATAGCTCATGTCCAAGGCACCAAAGCCAGCTAGAAAGTCAATAATCGAAACCTAAAACTTGAATTGTACTGCTTCTTACTGGCTATTACATCAACTTAGAAGCTTCATCTGTGTTCCACTATGGTGCTTTTAGTGTCTCCGCATACCGCAGCACGCGACATAGCTTTGCAGACGATAAATGTAACCGTTTCAGAGAGAAGAGCGGCCAATGTGACGATCTGGCTTTAAGTCGATTCGATAATAAATTACGAAAACGGACGGATTTCTCAGGTTTTTACTACATATGAACACTTTTCACATACTCCCATGCAACGCGGCTGCTAGTCTTCCTTTCATGCAGAATCTTAAGGTCCTAGCTCATGTCCAAGGCACCAAAGCCAGCTAAAAAGTCAATAATCGATACCTAAAACTTGAATTGTACTACTTCTTACTGGCTATAACATCAACTTTGAAGTTTCATCTGTGTTCTACTATGGTGCTTTTAGTGTCTCCGCATACCGCAACACGCGACATAGCTTTGCAGACAATAAGTACAACCGTTTCAGAGAGAAGAGCGGCCAATGTGACGATCTGGCTTTAAGTCGATTCGATAACAAATGACGAAAACGGATGGATTTCTCAGATTTTTACTACATATGAACACTTTTCACATTCTCCCATGCAACTCGGCTGCTAGTCCTCCTTTCATGCAGAATCATAAGGACCTAGCTCATGCCAAAGGCACCAAAGCCAGCTAAAAAGTCAATAATCGATTCCTAAATCTTGAATTGTACTACTTCTTACTGGCTATTACATCAACTTAGAAGCTTGATCTGTGGTTTACTATGGCGCTTTTAGTGTCTCAGCATCCCGCAGCACGCGACATAGCTTTGCAGACGATAAGTACAACCGTTTCAAAGAGAAGAGCGGCCAATGTGACGATCTGGCTTTAAGTCGATTCGATAATAAATTACGAAAACGGACGGATTTCTCAGGTTTTTACTACATATGAACACTTTTCACATACTCCCATGCAACGCGGCTGCTAGTCTTCCTTTAATGCAGAATCTTAAGGTCCTAGCTCATGTCCAAAGCACCAAAGCCAGCTAAAAAGTCAATAATCGATACCTAAAACTTGAATTGTACTACTTCTTACTGGCTATTACATCAACTTAGAAACTTCATCTGTGTTCTACTATGGTGCTTTTAGTGTCTCCGCATACCGCAGCACGCGACATAGCTTTGCAGACGATAAGTACAACCGTTTCAGAGAGAAGAGGGGCCAATGTGACGATCTGGCTTTAAGTCGATTTGATAACAAGTGACGAAAACGGATGGATTTCTCAGGTTTTTACTACATATGAACACTTTTCACATTCTTCCATGCAACTCGGCTGCTAGTCCTCCTTTCATGCAGAATCATAAGGACCTAGCTCATGTTAAAGGCACCAAAGCCATCAAAAAAGTCAATAATCGATAACTAAAACTTGAATTTTACTACTTCTTACTGGCTATTACATCAACTTAGAAGCATCATCTGTGTTCTACTATGGTGCTTTTAGTGTCTCCGCATACCGCAGCACGCGACATAGTTTTGCAGACGATAAGTACAACCGTTTCAGAGAGAAGAGCGGCCAATGTGACGATCTGGCTTCAAGTCGATTCGATAACAAATGACGAAAACGGACGGATTTCTCAGGTTTTTACTACATATGAACACTATTTACATACTCCCGTGCAACTCGGCTGCTAGTCCTCCTTTCATGAAGAATGTTAAGGTCCTAGCTCATGTCCAAGGCACAAAAGCCAGATAATAAGTCAATAATCGATAAATAAAACTTGAATTGTACTACTTCTTACTGGCTATTACATCAACTTAGAGACTTTATCTGTGTTCTACTATGGTGCTTTTAGTGTCTCCGCATACCGCAGCACGCGACATAGCTTTGCAGACGATAAGTACAATCGTTTCAGAGAGAAGAGCGGCAGATGTGACGCACTGCTTTAAGTCGATTCGATAACAAATGACGAAAATGGACGGATTTCTCAGGTTTTTACTACATATGAACACTTTTCACATACTCCCGTGCAACGCGGCTGCTAGTCCTCAATTCATGCAGAATCGTAAGGTCCTAGCTCATGTCCAAGGCACCAAAGCCAGCTAAAAAGTCAATAATCGATACCAAAAACTTGAATTGTACTACTTCTCACTGGCTATCACATCAACTTAGAAGCTTCATCTCTGTTCTACTATGGTGCTTTTAGTGTCTCCGCATACTGCAGCACGCGACATAGCCTTGCAGACGATAAGTACAACCGTTTGAGAGAGAAGAGCGGCCAATGTGACGATCTGGCTTTAAGTCGATTCGATAACAAATGACGAAAACGGACGGATTTCTCATTTTCTTACTGCATATGAACACTATTCACATTCTCCCATGCATCTCGGCTGCTAGTCCTCCTTTCATGCAGAATCATAAGGTCCTAGCTCATGTCCAAGGCACAAAAGCCAGCTAAAAAGTCAATAATCGATACCTAAAACTTGAATTGTACTACTTCTTACTGGCTATTACATCAACATAGAAGCTTAATCTGTGTTCTACTATGGTGCTTTTAGTGTCTCCGCATACCGCAGCACGCGACATAGTTTTGCAGACGATAAGTACAACCGTTTCAGAGAGAAGAGCGGCCAATGTGACGATCTGGCTTTAAGTCGATTCGATAACAAATGACGAAAACGGACGGATTTCTCAGGTTTTTAATACATATGAACACTTTTCACATTCTCCCGTGCAACTGGGCTGCTAGTCCTCCTTTTATGCAGAATCTTAAAGTCCTAGCTCATGTCCAAGGCACCAAAGCCAGCTAAAAAGTCAATAATCGATACCTAAATCTTGAATTGGACTACTTCTTACTGACTATTACATCAACTTAGAAGCTTCATCTGTGTTCCACTATGGTGCTTTTAGTGTCTCCGCATACCGCAGCACGCGACATAGCTTTGCAGACGATAAATGTAACCGTTTCAGAGAGAAGAGCGGCCAATGTGACGATCTGGCTTTAAGTCGATTCGATAATAAATTACGAAAACGGACGGATTTCTCAGGTTTTTACTACATATGAACACTTTTCACATACTCCCATGCAACGCGGCTGCTAGTCTTCCTTTCATGCAGAATCTTAAAGTCCTAGCTCATGTCCAAGGCACCAAAGCCAGCTAAAAAGTCAATAATCGATACCTAAAACTTGAATTGTACTACTTCTTACTGGCTATAACATCAACTTTGAAGTTTCATCTGTGTTCTACTATGGTGCTTTTAGTGTCTCCGCATACCGCAACACGCGACATAGCTTTGCAGACAATAAGTACAACCGTTTCAGAGAGAAGAGCGGCCAATGTGACGATCTGGCTTTAAGTCGATTCGATAACAAATGACGAAAACGGATGGATTTCTCAGATTTTTACTACATATGAACACTTTTCACATTCTCCCATGCAACTCGGCTGCTAGTCCTCCTTTCATGCAGAATCATAAGGACCTAGCTCATGCCAAAGGCACCAAAGCCAGCTAAAAAGCCAATAATCGATTCCTAAATCTTGAATTGTACTACTTCTTACTGGCTATTACATCAACTTAGAAGCTTCATCTGTGTTCCACTCTGGTGATTTTAGTGTCTCCGCATACCGCAGCACGCGACATAGCTTTGCAGACGATAAGTACAACCGTTTCAAAGAGAAGAGCGACCAATGTGACGATCTGGCTTTAAGTCGATTCGATAACAAATGACGAAAACGGACGGATTTCTCAGGTTTTTACTACATATGAACACTTTTCACATTCTCCGTGCAACGCGGCTGTTAGTCCTCCTTTCATGCAGAATCTTAAGGTCCTAGCTCAGGTCCAAGGCAACATAGCCAGCAAAAAGTCAATAATCGATACCTAAAACTTGAATTGTACTACCTCTTACTGGCTATTACATCAACTTAGAAGCTTAACCTGTGTTCTAGGATGGTGCTTTTAGTGTCTCCGCATACCGCAGCACACGACATAGCTTTGCAGACGATAAGTACAACCGTTTCAGAGAGAAGAGCGGCCAATGTGACGATCTGGCTTTAAGTCGATTCGATAACAAATGACGAAAATGGACGGATTTCTCAGGTTTCTACTACATATGAACACTTTTCGCATCCTCCGTGCAACTCGGCTGCTAGTCCTCCTTTCATGCAGAATCTTAAGGTCCTAGCTCATGTCCAAGGCACCAAAGCCAGCTAAAAAGTCAATATTCGATACCTAAAACTTGAATTGTACTACTCCTTACTGGCTATTACATCAACTTAGAAGCTTCATCTGTGTTCTACAATTGTGCTTTTAGTGTCTCCGCATACCGCAGCACGCGACATAGCTTTTAAGACGATAAGTACAACCGTTTCAGAGAGAAGGGGGGGCTAATGTGCCGATCTGGCTATAAGCCGATTGGATAACAAATGACGAAAATGGACGGATTTCTCAGGTTTTTACTACATATGAACACTTTTCACATACTCCCTTGCAACGCGGCTGCTAGTCCTCCTTTCATGCAGAATGTTGAGGTCTAACTCATGTCCAAGGCACAAAAGCCAGATAAAAAGTCAATAATCGATACCTAAAACTTGAATTGTACTACTTCTTACTGGCTATTTTATCAACTTAGAAACTTCATCTGTGTTCTACTATGGTGCTTTTAGTGTCTCCGCATACCGCAGCACGCGACATAGCTTTGCAGACGATAAGTACAACCGTTTCAGAGAGAAGAGGGGCCAATGTGACGATCTGGCTTTAAGTCGATTCGATAACAAGTGACGAAAACGGATGGATTTCTCAGGTTTTTACTACATATGAACACTTTTCACATTCTTCCATGCAACTCGGCTGCTAGTCCTCCTTTCATGCAGAATCATAAGGACCTAGCTCATGTTAAAGGCACCAAAGCCATCAAAAAAGTCAATAATCGATAACTAAAACTTGAATTTTACTACTTCTTACTGGCTATTACATCAACTTAGAAGCATCATCTGTGTTCCACTATGGTGATTTTAGTGTCTCCGCATACCGCTGCACGCGACATAGCTTTGCAGACGACAAGTACAACCGTTTCAGAGAGAAGAGCGACCAATGTGACGATCTGGCTTTAAGTCGATTCGATAATAAATTACGAAAACGGACGGATTTCTCAGGTTTTTACTACATATGAACACTTTTCACATTCTCCGTGCAACGCGGCTGCTAGTCCTCCTTTCATGCACAATCTTAAGGTCCTACCTCATGTCCAAGGCACCAAAGCCAGCTAAAACGTCTATTATCGATACCTAAAACTTGAATTGTACTACTTCTTACTGGCTATTACATCAACTTAGAAGCTTCATATGTGTTCTACTATGGTGCTTTTAGTGTCTCCGCATACCGCAGCACGCGACATGGTTTTGCAGACGATAAGTACAACCGTTTCAGAGAGAAGAGCGGCCAATGTGACGATCTGGCTTCAAGTCGATTCGATAACAAATGACGAAAACGGACGGATTTCTCAGGTTTTTACTACATATGAACACTATTTACATACTCCCGTGCAACTCGGCTGCTAGTCCTCCTTTCATGAAGAATGTTAAGGTCCTAGCTCATGTCCAAGGCACAAAAGCCAGATAAAAAGTCAATAATCGATAAATAAAACTTGAATTGTTCTACTTCTTACTGGCTATTACATCAACTTAGAAACTTTATCTGTGTTCTACTATGGTGCTTTTAGTGTCTCCGCATACCGCAGCACGCGACATAGCTTTGCAGACGATAAGTACAACCGTTTCAGAGAGAAGAGCGGCAGATGTGACGCACTGCTTTAAGTCGATTCGATAATAAATTACGAAAACGGACGTATTTCTCAGGTTTTTACTACATGTGAACACTTTTTGCATCCTCCCAATTAACTCGGCTGCTAGTCCTCCTTTCATGCAGAATCTTAAGGTCCTAGCTCATGTCCAAGGCACCAAAGCCAGATAAAAAATCAATATTCGATACCTAAAACTTGAATTGTACTACTCCTTACTGGCTATTACATCAACTTAGAAGCTTCATCTGTGTTCTACTATGGTGCTTTTAGTGTCTCCGCATACCGCAGCACGCGACATAGCTTTGCAGACGATAAGTACAACCGTTTCAGAGAGAAGAGGGGCCAATGTGACGAACTGGCTTTAAGTCGATTCAGTAACAAATGACGAAAATGGACGGATTTCTCAGGTTTTTACTACATATGAACACTTTTCACATACTCCCGTGCAACGCGGCTGCTAGTCCTCAATTCATGCAGAATCGTAAGGTCCTAGCTCATGTCCAAGGCACCAAAGCCAGCTAAAAAGTCAATAATCGATACCTAAAACTTGAATTGTACTACTTCTCACTGGCTATCACATCAACTTAGAAGCTTCATCTCTGTTCTACTATGGTGCTTTTAGTGTCTCCGCATACTGCAGCACGCGACATAGCCTTGCAGGCGATAAGTACAACCGTTTCAGAGAGAAGAGCGGCCAATGTGACGATCTGGCTTTAAGTCGATTCGATAACAAATGACGAAAACGGACGGATTTCTCATTTTCTTACTGCATATGAACACTATTCACATTCTCCCATGCATCTCGGCTGCTAGTCCTCCTTTCATGCAGAATCATAAGGTCCTAGCTCATGTCCAAGGCACAAAAGCCAGCTAAAAAGTCAATAATCGATACCTAAAACTTGAATTGTACTACTTCTTACTGGCTATTACATCAACATAGAAGCTTAATCTGTGTTCTACTATGGTGCTTTTAGTGTCTCCGCATACCGCAGCACGCGACATAGTTTTGCAGACGATAAGTACAACCGTTTCAGAGAGAAGAGCGGCCAATGTGACGATCTGGCTTAAGTCGATTCGATAACAAATGACGAAAACGGACGGATTTCTCAGGTTTTTAATACATATGAACACTTTTCACATTCTCCCGTGCAACTGGGCTGCTAGTCCTCCTTTTATGCAGAATCTTAAAGTCCTAGCTCATGTCCAAGGCACCAAAGCCAGCTAAAAAGTCAATAATCGATACCTAAATCTTGAATTGGACTACTTCTTACTGACTATTACATCAACTTAGAAGCATCATCTGTGTTCTACTATGGTGCTTTTAGTGTCTCCGCATATTGCAGCACGCGACATAGCTCTGTAGACGATAAGTACAACCGTTTCTGAGAGAAGAGCGTCAATGTGACGATCTGGATTCAAGTTGATTCGATAACAAATGACGAAAACGGACGGATTTCTCAGGTTTTTACTACATATGAACACTTTTCACATTCTCCCTTTCAACTCGGCTGCTAGTCCTCCTTTCATGCAGAATCTTAAGGACATAGCTCATGTCCAAGGCACCAAAGCCAGCTAGAAAGTCAATAATCGAAACCTAAAACTTGAATTGTACTGCTTCTTACTGGCTATTACATCAACTTAGAAGCTTCATCTGTGTTCCACTATGGTGCTTTTAGTGTCTCCGCATACCGCAGCACGCGACATAGCTTTGCAGACGATAAATGTAACCGTTTCAGAGAGAAGAGCGGCCAATGTGACGATCTGGCTTTAAGTCGATTCGATAATAAATTACGAAAACGGACGGATTTCTCAGGTTTTTACTACATATGAACACTTTTCACATACTCCCATGCAACACGGCTGCTAGTCTTCCTTTCATGCAGAATCTTAAGGTCCTAGCTCATGTCCAAGGCACCAAAGCCAACTAAAAAGTCAATAATCGATACCTAAAACTTGAATTGTACTACTTCTTACTGGCTATAACATCAACTTTGAAGTTTCATCTGTGTTCTACTATGGTGCTTTTAGTGTCTCCGCATACCGCAACACGCGACATAGCTTTGCAGACAATAAGTACAACCGTTTCAGAGAGAAGAGCGGCCAATGTGACGATCTGGCTTTAAGTCGATTCGATAACAAATGACGAAAACGGATGGATTTCTCAGGTTTTTACTACATATGAACACTTTTCACATTCTTCCATGCAACTCGGCTGCTAGTCCTCCTTTCATGCAGAATCATAAGGACCTAGCTCATGCCAAAGGCACCAAAGCCAGCTAAAAAGTCAATAATCGATTCCTAAATCTTGAATTGTACTACTTCTTACTGGCTATTACATCAACTTAGAAGCTTCATCTGTGTTCCACTCTGCTGATTTTAGTGTCTCCGCATACCGCAGCACGCGACATAGCTTTGCAGACGATAAGTACAACCGTTTCAGAGAGAAGAGCGACCAATGTGACGATCTGGCTTTAAGTCGATTCGATAACAAATGACGAAAACGGACGGATTTCTCAGGTTTTTACTACATATGAACACTTTTCACATACTCCCGTGCAACGCGGCTGCTAGTCCTCAATTCATGCAGAATCGTAAGGTCCTAGCTCATGTCCAAGGCACCAAAGCCAGCTAAAAAGTCAATAATCGATACCTAAAACTTGAATTGTACTACTTCTCACTGGCTATCACATCAACTTAGAAGCTTCATCTCTGTTCTACTATGGTGCTTTTAGTGTCTCCGCATACTGCAGCACGCGACATAGCCTTGCAGACGATAAGTACAACCGTTTCAGAGAGAAGAGCGGCCAATGTGACGATCTGGCTTTAAGTCGATTCGATAACAAATGACGAAAACGGACGGATTTCTCATTTTCTTACTGCATATGAACACTATTCACATTCTCCCATGCATCTCGGCTGCTAGTCCTCCTTTCATGCAGAATCATAAGGTCCTAGCTCATGTCCAAGGCACAAAAGCCAGCTAAAAAGTCAATAATCGATACCTAAAACTTGAATTGTACTACTTCTTACTGGCTATTACATCAACATAGAAGCTTAATCTGTGTTCTACTATGGTGCTTTTAGTGTCTCCGCATACCGCAGCACGCGACATAGTTTTGCAGACGATAAGTACAACCGTTTCAGAGAGAAGAGCGGCCAATGTGACGATCTGGCTTTAAGTCGATTCGATAACAAATGACGAAAACGGACGGATTTCTCAGGTTTTTAATACATATGAACACTTTTCACATTCTCCCGTGCAACTGGGCTGCTAGTCCTCCTTTTATGCAGAATCTTAAAGTCCTAGCTCATGTCCAAGGCACCAAAGCCAGCTAAAAAGTCAATAATCGATACCTAAATCTTGAATTGGACTACTTCTTACTGACTATTACATCAACTTAGAAGCATCATCTGTGTTCTACTATGGTGCTTTTAGTGTCTCCGCATATTGCAGCACGCGACATAGCTCTGTAGACGATAAGTACAACCGTTTCAGAGAGAAGAGCGGCCAATGTGACGATCTGGCTTCAAGTTGATTCGATAACAAATGACGAAAACGGACGGATTTCTCAGGTTTTTACTACATATGAACACTTTTCACATTCTCCCTTTCAACTCGGCTGCTAGTCCTCCTTTCATGCAGAATCTTAAGGACATAGCTCATGTCCAAGGCACCAAAGCCAGCTAGAAAGTCAATAATCGAAACCTAAAACTTGAATTGTACTGCTTCTTACTGGCTATTACATCAACTTAGAAGCTTCATCTGTGTTCCACTATGGTGCTTTTAGTGTCTCCGCATACCGCAGCACGCGACATAGCTTTGCAGACGATAAATGTAACCGTTTCAGAGAGAAGAGCGGCCAATGTGACGATCTGGCTTTAAGTCGATTCGATAATAAATTACGAAAACGGACGGATTTCTCAGGTTTTTACTACATATGAACACTTTTCACATACTCCCATGCAACGCGGCTGCTAGTCTTCCTTTCATGCAGAATCTTAAGGTCCTAGCTCATGTCCAAGGCACCAAAGCCAGCTAAAAAGTCAATAATCGATACCTAAAACTTGAATTGTACTACTTCTTACTGGCTATAACATCAACTTTGAAGTTTCATCTGTGTTCTACTATGGTGCTTTTAGTGTCTCCGCATACCGCAACACGCGACATAGCTTTGCAGACAATAAGTACAACCGTTTCAGAGAGAAGAGCGGCCAATGTGACGATCTGGCTTTAAGTCGATTCGATAACAAATGACGAAAACGGATGGATTTCTCAGGTTTTTACTACATATGAACACTTTTCACATTCTCCCATGCAACTCGGCTGCTAGTCCTCCTTTCATGCAGAATCATAAGGACCTAGCTCATGCCAAAGGCACCAAAGCCAGCTAAAAAGTCAATAATCGATTCCTAAATCTTGAATTGTACTACTTCTTACTGGCTATTACATCAACTTAGAAGCTTCATCTGTGTTCCACTCTGCTGATTTTAGTGTCTCCGCATACCGCAGCACGCGACATAGCTTTGCAGACGATAAGTACAACCGTTTCAGAGAGAAGAGCGACCAATGTGACGATCTGGCTTTAAGTCGATTCGATAACAAATGACGAAAACGGACGGATTTCTCAGGTTTTTACTACATATGAACACTTTTCACATTCTCCGTGCAACGCGGCTGTTAGTCCTCCTTTCATGCAGAATCTTAAGGTCCTAGCTCATGTCCAAGGCAACATAGCCAGCAAAAAGTCAATAATCGATACCTAAAACTTGAATTGTACTACCTCTTACTGGCTATTACATCAACTTAGAAGCTTAACCTGTGTTCTAGTATGGTGCTTTTAGTGTCTCCGCATACCGCAGCACACGACATTGCTTTGCAGACGATAAGTACAACCGTTTCAGAGAGAAGAGCGGCCAATGTGACGATCTGGCTTTAAGTCGATTCGATAACAAATGACGAAAACGGACGGATTTCTCAGGTTTTTACTACATATGAACACTTTTCACATTCTCCCATGCAACTCGGCTGCTAGTCCTCCTTTCATGCAGAATCTTAAGGTCCTAGCTCATGGCCGAGGCACCAAAGCCAGCTAAAACGTCAATTATCGATACCTAAAACTTGAATTGTACTACTTCTTACTGGCTATTACATCAACTTAGAAGCTTCATCTGTGTTCTACTATGGTGCTTCTAGTGTCTCCGCATATTGCAGCACGCGACATAGCTCTGTAGACGATAAGTACAACCGTTTCAGAGAGAAGAGCGGCCAATGTGACGATCTGGCTTCAAGTTGATTCGATAACAAATGACGAAAACGGACGGATTTCTCAGGTTTTTACTACATATGAACACTTTTCACATTCTCCGTGCAACGCGGCTGCTAGTCCTCCTTTCATGCAGAATCTTAAGGACATAGCTCATGTCCCAGGCACCAAAGCCAGCTAAAAAGTTAATAATCGAAACCTAAAACTTGAATTGTACTACTTCTTACTGGCTATTACATCAACTTAGAAGCTTCATCTGTGTTCCACTATGGTGATTTTAGTGTCTCCGCATACCGCAGCACGCGACATAGCTTTGCAGACGATAAGTACAACCGTTTCAGAGAGAAGAGGGGCCAATGTGACGATCTGGCTATAAGTCGATTCGATAACAAATGACGAAAATGGACGGATTTCTCAGGTTTTTACTACATATGAACACTTTCCACATACTCCCATGCAACGCGGCTGCTTGTCTTCCTTTCATGCACAATCCTAAGGTCCTAGCTCATGTCCAAGGCACCAAAGCCAGCTAAAAAGTCAATAATCGGTACCTAAAACTTGAATTGTACTACTTCTTACTGGCTATTACATCAACTTAGAAGCTTCATCTGTATTCTACTATGGTGCTTTTAGTGCCTCCGCATACCGCAACACGCGACATAGCTTTGCAGACAATAAGTACAACCGTTTCAGAGAGAAGAGCGGCCAATGTGACGATCTGGCTTTAAGTCGATTCGATAACAAATGACGAAAACGGATGGATTTCTCAGGTTTTTACTACATATGAACACTTTTCACATTCTCCCATGCAACTCGGCTGCTAGTCCTCCTTTCATGCAGAATCATAAGGACCTAGCTCATGCCAAAAGCACCAAAGCCAGCAAAAAAGTCAATAATCGATTCCTAAATCTTGAATTGTAATACTTCTTACTGGCTATTACATCAACTTAGAAGCTTCATCTATGTTCTACTATGGTGCTTTTAGTGTCTACGCATACCGCAGCACGCGACATAGCTATGCAGACGATAAGTACAACCGTTTCAGAGAGAAGAGCGGCCAATGTGACGATCTGGCTTCAAGTCCATTCGATAACAAATGACGAAAACGGACGGATTTTTCAGGTTTTTACTACATATGAACACTTTTCACATACTCCCGTGCAACGCGGCTGCTAGTCCTCCTTTCATGCACAATCATAAGTTCCCACCTCATGTCCAAGGCACCAAAGCCAGCTAAAAAGTCAGTAATCGATACCTAAAATTTTAATTGTACTACTTCTCACTGGCTATCACATCAACTTAGAAGCTTCATCTGTGTTCTACTATGGTGCTTTTAGTGTCTCCGCATACTGCAGCACGCGACATAGCTTTGCAGACGATAAGTACAACCGTTTCAGAGAGAAGAGGGGCCAATGTGACGATCTGGCTTTAAGTCGATTCGATAACAAATATCGAAAACGGACGGATTTCTCAGGTTTTTACTACATATGAACACTTTTTACATTATCCCGTGCAACTCGGCTGCTAGTCCTCCTTTCATGCAGAATCGTAATGTCCTAGCTCATGTCCAAAGCACCAAAGCCAGCTAAAAAGTCAATAATCGATACCTAAAACTTGAATTGTACTACTTCTTACTGGCTATCACATCAACTTAGAAGCTTCATCTCTGTTCTACTATGGTGCTTTTAGTGTCTCCGCATACTGCAGCACGCGAAATAGCTTTGCAGACGATAAGTACAACCGTTTCAGAGAGAAGAGCGGCCAATGTGACGATCTGGCTTTAAGGCGATTCGATAACAAATGACGAAAACGGAAGGATTTCTCATTTTTTTACTACATATGGCCACTATTCACATTCTCCCATGCAAATCGGCTGCTAGTCCTCCTTTCATGCAGAATCATAAGGACCTAGCTCATGCCAAAGGCACCAAAGCCAGCTAAAAAGTCAATAATCGATTCCTAAATCTTGAATTGTACTACTTCTTACTTGCTATTACATCAACTTAGAAGCTTCATCTGTGTTCCACTCTGGTGATTTTAGTGTCTCCGCATACCGCAGCACGCGACATAGCTTTGCAGACGATAAGTACAACCGTTTCAGAGAGAAGAGCGACCAATGTGACGATCTGGCTTTAAGTCGATTCGATAACAAATGACGAAAACGGACGGATTTCTCAGGTTTTTACTACATATGAACACTTTTCACATTCTCCGTGCAACGCGGCTGATAGTCCTCCTTTCAAGCAGAATCTTAAGGTCCTAGCTCATGTCCAAGGCAACATAGCCAGCAAAAAGTCAATAATCGATACCTAAAACTTGAATTGTACTACCTCTTACTGCCTATTACATCAACTTAGAAGCTTAACCTGTGTTCTAGTATGGTGCTTTTAGTGTCTCCGCATACCGCAGCACACGACATAGCTTTGCAGACGATAAGTACAACCGTTTCAGAGAGAAGAGCGGCCAATGTGACGATCTGGCTTTAAGTCGATTCGATAACAAATGACGAAAACGGACGGATTTCTCAGGTTTTTACTACATATGAACACTTTTCACATTCTCCCATGCAACTCGGCTGCTAGTCCTCCTTTCATGCAGAATCTTAAGGTCCTAGCTCATGGCCAAGGCGCCAAAGCCAGCTAAAACGTCAATTATCGATACCTAAAACTTGAATTGTACTACTTCTTACTGGCTATTACATCAACTTAGAAGCATCATCTGTGTTCTACTATGGTGCTTCTATTTTCTCCGCATATTGCAGCACGCGACATAGCTCTGTAGACGATAAGTACAACCGTTTCAGAGAGAAGAGCGGCCAATGTGACGATCTGGCTTTAAGTTGATTCGATAACAAATGACGAAAACGGACGGATTTCTCAGGTTTTTACTACATATGAACACTTTTCACATTCTCCCATGCAACTCGGCTGCTAGACCTCCTTTCATGCAGAATCTTAAGGTCCTAGCTCATGGCCAAGGCACCAAAGCCAGCAAAAAAGTCAATAATCGATACGTTAATCTTGAATTGTAATACTTCTTACTGGCTATTACATCAACTTAGAAGCTTCATCTGTGTTCTACTATGGTGCTTTTAGTGTCTACGCATAACGCAGCACGCGACATAGCTTTGCAGACGATAAGTACAACCGTTTCAGAGAGAAGAGCGGCCAATGTGACGATCTGGTTTCAAGTCGATTCGATAACAAATGACGAAAACGGACGGATTTCTCAGGTTTTTACTACAAATGAACACTTTTTACATTATCCCGTGCAACTCGGCTGCTAGTCCTCCTTTCATGCAGAATCGTAAGGTCCTAGCTCATGTCCAAAGCACCAAAGCCAGCTAAAAAGTCAATAATCGATACCTAAAACTTGAATTGTACTACTTCTTACTGGCTATCACATCAACTTAGAAGCTTCATCTCTGTTCTACTATGGTGCTTTTAGTGTCTCCGCATACTGCAGCACGCGAAATAGCTTTGCAGACGATAAGTACAACCGTTTCAGAGAGAAGAGCGGCCAATGTGACGCACTGCTTTAAGTCGATTCGATAATAAATTACGAAAACGGACGGATTTCTCAGGTTTTTACTACATATGAACACTTTTCGCATCCTCCCGTGCAACTCGGCTGCTAGTCCTCCTTTCATGCAGAATCTTAAGGTCCTAGCCCATGTCCAAGGCACCAAAGCCTGCTAAAAAGTCAATATTCGATACCTAAAACTTGAATTGTACTACTCCTTACTGGCTATTACATCAACTTAGAAGCTTCATCTGTGTTCTACTATTGTGCTTTTAGTGTCTCCGCATACCGCAGCACGCGACATAGCTTTCAGACGATAAGTACAACCGTTTCAGAGAGAAGAGCGGCCAATGTGACGATCTGGCTTTAAGTCGATTCGATAACAAATGACGAAAACGGATGGATTTCTCAGGTTTTTTCTACATATGAACACTTTTCACATTCTCCCATGCAACTCGGCTGCTAGTCCTCCTTTCATGCAGAATCATAAGGACCTAGCTCATGCCAAAGGCACCAAAGCCAGCAAAAAAGTCAATAATCGATACGTAAATCTTGAATTGTACTACTTCTTACTGGCTATTACATCAACTTAGAAGCTTCATCTGTGTTCTACTATGGTGCTTTTAGTGTCTACGCATACCGCAGCACGCGACATAGCTTTGCAGACGGTAAGTACAACCGTTTCAGAGAGAAGAGCGGCCAATGTGACGATCTGGCTTTAAGTCGATTCCATAACAAATTACGAAAACGGACGGATTTCTCAGGTTTTTACTACATATGAACACTTTTCACATTCTCCCATGCAACTCGGCTGCTAGTCCTCCTTTCATGCAGACTATTAAGGTCCTAGCTCATGTCACAGTCACCAAAGCCAGCTAAAAAGTCAATAATCCATAACCTAAAACTTGAATTGTACTACTTCTTACTGGCTATTACATCAACTTAGAAGCTTCATCTGTGTTCTACTATGGTGCTTTTAGTGTCTACGCATACCGCAGCACGCGACATAGCTTTGCAGCGATAAGTACAACCGTTTCAGAGAGAAGCGCGGCCAAAGTGACGATCTGGCTTTAAGTCGATTCCATAACAAATTACGAAAACGGACGGATTTCTCAGGTTTTTACTACATATGAACACTTTTCACATTCTCCCTTGCAACTCGGCTGCTAGTCCTCCTTTCATGCAGAATCGTAAGGTCCTAGCTCATGTCCAAGTCACCAAAGCCAGCTAAAAAGTCAATAATCGATACCTAAAACTTGAATTGTACTACTTCTTACTGGCTATTACATCAACTTAGAAGCTTCATCTGTGTTCTACTATCGTGCTTTTAGTGTCTCCGCATACCGCACCATGCGACATAGCTTTGCAGACGATAAATGTAACCGTTTCAGACAGAAGGGCGGCCAATGTGACGATCTGGCTTTAAGTCGATTCGATAACAAATGACGAAAACGGTCGGATTTCTCAGGTTTTTACTACGTATGAACACTTTTCACATTCTCCCGCGCATCGCGGCTACTAGTCCTCCTTTCATGCAAAATCTTAAGTACCTAACTCATGTCCAAGGCACCAAAGCCAGCAAAAAAGTCAATAATCGATACGTAAACCTTGAATTGTACTACTTCTTACTGGCTATTACATCAACTTAGAAGCTTCATCTGTGTTCTACTATGGTGCTTTTAGTGTCTCTGCATACCGCAGCACGCTACATAGCTTTGCAGACGATAAGTACAACCGTTTCAGAGAGAAGCGCGGCCAATGTGACGATCTGGCTTTAAGTCGATTCCATAACAAATTAGGAAAACGGACGGATTTCTCAGGTTTTTACTACATATGAACACTTTTCACATTCTCCCATGCAACGCGGATGCTAGTCCTCCTTTCATGCTAAATCTTAAGGTCCTAGCTCATGTCCAAGGCACCATAGATAGCTAAAAAGTCAATAATCCATACCGAAAACTTGAATTGTACTACATCTTACTGGCTATTACATCAACTTAGAAGGTTCATCTGTGTGTCCACTATGGTGCCTTTTGTGTCTCCGCATACCGCAGCACGCGACATAGCTTTGCAAACGATAAGTACAACCGTTTCAGAGAGAAGAGCGGCCAATGTGACGATCTGGCTTTAAGTCGATTCGATAACAAATGACGAAAACGGACGAATTTCTCAGGTATTTACTACATATGAACACTTTTCACATTCTCCCATGCAACTCGGCTGCTTGTCCTCCTTTCATGCAGAATCTTAAGGTTCTAGCTCATGTCCAAATCACCAAAGCCAGCTAAAAAGTCAATAATCGATACCTAAAACTTGAATTGTACTACTTCTTACTGGCTATTACATCAACTTAGAAGCATCATCTGTGTTCTACTATGGTGCTTTTAGTGTCTCCAAATACCGCAGCACGCGACATAGCTTTGCAGACGATAAATGTAACCGTTTCAGAGAGAAGAGCGGCCAATGTGACGATCTGGCTTTAAGTCGATTCGATAATAAGTTACGAAAACGGACGGATTTCTCAGGTTTCTACTACGTATAAACACTTTTCACATTCTCCCGTGCAACGCGGCTGCTAGTCCTCCTTTCGTGCAGAATCTTAAGGACATAGCCCATGTCCAAGGCACCAAAGCCAGCTAAAAAGTCAATAATCGATAGCTAAAACTTCAATTGTACTACTTCTTACTGGCTATTACATCAACTTAGAAGCTTCATCTGTGTTCCACTATGGTGAATTTAGTGTCTGCGCATACCGCAGCACGCGACATAGCTTTGCAGACGATAAGTACAACCGTTTCAGAGAGAAGAAGGGCCAATGTGACGATCTGGCTATAAGTCGATTCGATAACAAATGACGAAAATGGACGGATATCTCAGGTTTTTACTACATATGAACACTTTTCACATACTCCCGTGCAACGCGGCTGCTAGTCCTCCTTTCATGCAGAATCTTAAGGTCCTAGCTCATGTCCAAGGCACCAAAGCCAGCTAAAAAGTCAATAATCGATACCTAAAACTTAAATTGTGCTACTTCTTACTGGCTATTACATCAACTTAGAAGCTTCATCTGTGTTCTACTATGGTGCTTTTAGTGTCTACGCATACCGCAGCACGCGACATAGCTTTGCAGACGATAAGTACAACCGTTTCAGAGAGAAGCGCGGCCAAAGTGACGATCTGGCTTTAAGTCGATTCCATAACAAATTACGAAAACGGACGGATTTCTCAGGTTTTTACTACATATGAACACTTTTCACATTCTCCCTTGCAACTCGGCTGCTAGTCCTCCTTTCATGCAGAATCGTAAGGTCCTAGCTCATGTCCAAGTCACCAAAGCCAGCTAAAAAGTCAATAATCGATACCTAAAACTTGAATTGTACTACTTCTTACTGGCTATTACATCAACTTAGAAGCTTCATCTGTGTTCTACTATGGTGCTTTTAGTGTCTCCGCATACCGCACCATGCGACATAGCTTTGCAGACGATAAATGTAACCGTTTCAGACAGAAGGGCGGCCAATGTGACGATCTGGCTTTAAGTCGATTCGATAACAAATGACGAAAAGTAACTGATTTCTCACGTTTTTACTACATATGAACACTTTTCACATTCTCCCGTGCAACTCGGCTGCTAGTCCTCCTTTCGTGCAGAATCTTAAGGACATAGCTCATGTCCAATGCACCAAAGCCAGCTAAAAAGTCAATAATCGTTAACTAAAACTTGAATTGTACTACTTCTTACTGGCTATTACATCAATTAGGAAGCTTCATCTGTGTTCTACTATGGTGCTTTTAGTGTCTCCGTATACCGCAGCACGCGACATAGCTTTGCAGACGATAAGTACAACCGTTTCAGAGAGAAGATCGGCCAATGTGACGATCTGGCTTTAAGTCGATTCGATAACAAATGACGAAAATGGACGGGTTCCTCAGGTTTTTACTACGTATGAACACTTTTCACATTCTCCCGTGCAACTCGGCTGCTAGTCCTCCTTTCATGCAGAATCCTAAGGTCCTAGCTCATGTCCAAGACACCAAAGCCAGCTAAAAAGTCAATAATCGATACCTAAAACTTGAATTGTACTACTTCTTACTGGCTATTACATCAACGTAGATGCTTCATCTGTGATACACTATGGTGCTTTTAGTGTCTCCGCATACTGCAGCATGCGACATAGCTTTGCAGACGATAAATGTAACCGTTTCAGACAGAAGAGCGGCCAATGTGACGATCTGGCTTTATGTCCATTCGAAAACAAATGACGAAAACGGACGGATTTCTCAGATTTTTACTACGTATGAACACTTTTCACATTCTCCCGCGCATCGCGGCTACTAGTCCTCCTTTCATGCAAAATCTTAAGTACCTAGTTCACGTCCAAGGCACCAAAGAAGGGTAAAAAGTCAATAATCGATACCTAAAACTTGAATTGTACTACTTCTTTAATGGCTATTACATCAACGTAGATGCTTCATCTGTGATCCACTATGGTGCTTTTAGTGTCTCCGCATACCGCAGCACGCGACATAGCTTTGCAGACGATCAGTACAACCGTTTCAGAGAGAAGAGCGGCCAATGTGACGATCTGGCTTTAAGTCGATTTGATAACAAATGACGAAAACGGACGGATATCTCAGGTTTTTACTACATATGAACACTTTTCACATTCTGCCGTGCAATTCGGCTGCTAGTCCTCGTTTCATGCAGAATCTTAAGGGCATAGCTCATGTCCAAGGCACCAAAGCCAGCTAAAAAGTCAATAATCGATACCTAAAACTTGAATTGTACTACATCTTACTGGCTGTTACATCAACTTAGATGATTCATCTGTGATCCACTATGGTGCTTTTAGTGTCTCCGCATACCGCAGCATGCGACATAGCTTTGCAGAATATAAATGTAACCGTTTCAGACAGAAGAGCGGTCAATGTGACGACCTGCTTTAAGTCGATTCGATAACAAAGGACGAAAACTAACGGATTTTTCAGGTTTTTACTACATATGAACACTTTTCACATTCTCCCGTGCAACTCGGCTGCTACTCCTCCTTACATGCAGAGTCTTAAGGTCCTAGCTCATGTCCAAGGCACCAAAGCCAGCTAAAAAGTCATTAATCGATACCTAAAACTTGAATTGTACTACTTCTTACTGGCTATTACATCAACTTAGATGCTTCATCTGTGTTCCACTATGGCGCTTTTCGTGTCTCCACATACCGCAGCATGCGACATAGCTTTGCAGACGAAGAATGTAACCGTTTCAGACAGAAGAGCGGCCAATGTGACGATATGGCTTTAAGTCGATTCGATAACAAATGACGAAAACGGACGGATTTCTCAGGTTTTTACTACATATGAACACTTTTCACATTCTCCAGTGCAACGCTACTGCTAGTCCTCCTTTCATACAAAATCTTAAGTTCCTAGCTCCTGTTCAAAGCACCAAAGAAGGGTAAAAAGTTAATAATCGGTACCTAAAACTTGAATTGTACTACTTCTTACTGGCTTTTACATCAACTTAGGAGCTTCATCTGTGTCCTACTATGGTGCTTTTAGTGTGTCCGCATACCGCAGCACGCGACATAGCTTTGCCGACGATAAATGTAACCGTTTCAGAGAGAAAAGTGGCCAATGTGACGATCTGGATTTAAGTCGATTCGATAACAAATGACGACAACGGACGGATTTCTCAGGTTTTTACTACAAATGAACACTTTTCACATTCTCCCATGCTACTCGGCTGCTAGTCCTCCTTTCATGCAAAATGTTACGGTCCTAGCTCATGTTCACGGCACCAGAGGCAGTTAAAAAGTCATTAATCGATAACTAAAACTTGAATTGTACTACTTCTTACTGGCTATTACACCAACTTAGAAGCTTCATATGTGTTCTACTATGGTGCTTTTAGTGTCTCCGCATACCGCAGCACGCGACATAGCTTTGCAGACAATAAGTACATCCGTTTCAGAGAGAAGAGCGGCCGATGTGACGATCTGGCTTTAAGTCGATTCAATAACAAATGACGAATACGGACGGATTTCTCAGGTTTTACTACATACGAACACTTTTCACATTCTCCCGCGCATCGCGGCTGCTAGTCCTAGTTTAATCCAAAATCTTAAGGTCCTAGCTCATGTCCAAGGCACCAAAGCCAGCTAAAAAGACAATATTTGATACCTAAAACTTGAATTGTACTACTTGTTACTGGCTATTACATCAACTTAGATGCTTCATCTGTGATCCACTATGGTACTTTTAGTGTCTACGCATACCGCAGCATGCGACATAGCTTTGCAGACGATAAATGTAAGCGTTTCAGATAGAAGAGCGGCCAATGTGACGATCTGGCTTTACGTCGATTCGATAACAAATGACGAAAACGGATGGATATCTCAGGTTTTTACTACATATGAACACTTTTCACATTCTCCCATGCTACTCGGCTGCTAGTCCTCCTTTCATGCAAAATGTTACGGTCCTAGCTCATGTTCACGGCACCAGAGGCAGTTAAAAAGTCAATAATCGATACCTAAAACTTGAATTGTACTACTTCTTACTGGCTATCACATCAACTTAGAAGCTTCATCTCTGTTCTACTATGGTGCTTTTAGTGTCTCCGCATACTGCAGCACGCGAAATAGCTTTGCAGACGATAAGTACAACCGTTTCAGAGAGAAGAGCGGCCAATGTGACGCACTGCTTTAAGTCGATTCGATAATAAATTACGAAAACGGACGGATTTCTCAGGTTTTTACTACATATGAACACTTTTCGCATCCTCCCGTGCAACTCGGCTGCTAGTCCTCCTTTCATGCAGAATCTTAAGGTCCTAGCCCATGTCCAAGGCACCAAAGCCTGCTAAAAAGTCAATAATCGATACCTAAAACTTGAATTGTACTACTCCTTACTGGCTATTACATCAACTTAGAAGCTTCATCTGTGTTGTACTATTGTGCTTTTAGTGTCTCCGCATACCGCAGCACGCGACATAGCTTTCAGACGATAAGTACAACCGTTTCAGAGAGAAGAGCGGCCAATGTGACGATCTGGCTTTAAGTCGATTCGATAACAAATGACGAAAACGGATGGATTTCTCAGGTTTTTACTACATATGAACACTTTTCACATTCTCCCATGCAACTCGGCTGCTAGTCCTCCTTTCATGCAGAATCATAAGGACCTAGCTCATGCCAAAGGCACCAAAGCCAGCAAAAAAGTCAATAATCGATACGTAAATCTTGAATTGTACTACTTCTTACTGGCTATTACATCACCTTAGAAGCTTCATCTGTGTTCTACTATGGTGCTTTTAGTGTCTACGCATACCGCAGCACGCGACATAGCTTTGCAGACGGTAAGTACTACCGTTTCAGAGAGAAGAGCGGCCAATGTGACGATCTGGCTTTAAGTCGATTCCATAACAAATTAGGAAAACGGACGGATTTCTCAGGTTTTTACTACATATGAACACTTTTCACATTCTCCCTTGCAACTCGGCTGCTAGTCCTCCTTTCATGCAGAATCGTAAGGTCCTAGCTCATGTCCAAGTCACCAAAGCCAGCTAAAAAGTCAATAATCGATACCTAAAACTTGAATTGTACTACTTCTTACTGGCTATTACATCAACTTAGAAGCTTCATCTGTGTTCTACTATCGTGCTTTTAGTGTCTCCGCATACCGCACCATGCGACATA
Source organism: Schistocerca gregaria (assembly GCF_023897955.1). NCBI lineage: Eukaryota > Metazoa > Arthropoda > Insecta > Orthoptera > Acrididae > Schistocerca > Schistocerca gregaria. The sequence goes on along the minus strand of NW_026061812.1, from coordinate 3,086,472 downwards.
GCTTTGCAGACGATAAATGTAACCGTTTCAGACAGAAGGGCGGCCAATGTGACGATCTGGCTTTAAGTCGATTCGATAACAAATGACGAAAACGGACGAATTTCTCAGGTATTTACTACATATGAACACTTTTCACATTCTCCCATGCAACTCGGCTGCTTGTCCTCCTTTCATGCAGAATCTTAAGGTTCTAGCTCATGTCCAAATCACCAAAGCCAGCTAAAAAGTCAATAATCGATACCTAAAACTTGAATTGTACTACTTCTTACTGGCTATTACATCAACTTAGATGCTTCATCTGTGTTCCACTATGGCGCTTTTCGTGTCTCCACATACCGCAGCATGCGACATAGCTTTGCAGACGAAGAATGTAACCGTTTCAGAGAGAAAAGTGGCCAATGTGACGATCTGGATTTAAGTCGATTCGATAACAAATTACGAAAACGGACGGATTTCTCAGGTTTTTACTACATATGAACACTTTTCACATTCTCCAGTGCAACGCTACTGCTAGTCCTAATTTCATACAAAATCTTAAGTTCCTAGCTCCTGTTCAAAGCACCAAAGAAGGGTAAAAAGTTAATAATCGGTACCTAAAACTTGAATTGTACTACTTCTTACTGGCTTTTACATCAACTTAGGAGCTTCATCTGTGTCCTACTATGGTGCTTTTAGTGTGTCCGCATACCGCAGCACGCGACATAGCTTTGCCGACGATAAATGTAACCGTTTCAGAGAGAAAAGTGGCCAATGTGACGATCTGGATTTAAGTCGATTCGATAACAAATGACGAAAACGGACGGATTTCTCAGGTTTTTACTACAAATGAACACTTTTCACATTCTCCCATGCTACTCGGCTGCTAGTCCTCCTTTCATGCAAAATGTTACGGTCCTAGCTCATGTTCACGGCACCAGAGGCAGTTAAAAAGTCATTAATCGATAACTAAAACTTGAATTGTACTACTTCTTACTGGCTATTACACCAACTTAGAAGCTTCATATGTGTTCTACTATGGTGCTTTTAGTGTCTCCGCATACCGCAGCACGCGACATAGCTTTGCAGACAATAAGTACATCCGTTTCAGAGAGAAAAGCGGCCGATGTGACGATCTGGCTTTAAGTCGATTCAATAACAAATGACGAATACGGACGGATTTCTCAGGTTTTACTACATACGAACACTTTTCACATTCTCCCGCGCATCGCGGCTGCTAGTCCTAGTTTAATCCAAAATCTTAAGGTCCTAGCTCATGTCCAAGGCACCAAAGCCAGCTAAAAAGACAATATTTGATACCTAAAACTTGAATTGTACTACTTGTTACTGGCTATTACATCAACTTAGATGCTTCATCTGTGATCCACTATGGTACTTTTAGTGTCTACGCATACCGCAGCATGCGACATAGCTTTGCAGACGATAAATGTAAGCGTTTCAGATAGAAGAGCGGCCAATGTGACGATCTGGCTTTACGTCGATTCGATAACAAATGACGAAAACGGATGGATTTCTCAGGTTTTTACTACATATGAACACTTTTCACATTCTCCCATGCTACTCGGCTGCTAGTCCTCCTTTCATGCAAAATGTTACGGTCCTAGCTCATGTTCACGGCACCAGAGGCAGTTAAAAAGTCAATAATCGATACCTAAAACTTGAATTGTACTACTTCTTACTGGCTATCACATCAACTTAGAAGCTTCATCTCTGTTCTACTATGGTGCTTTTAGTGTCTCCGCATACTGCAGCACGCGAAATAGCTTTGCAGACGATAAGTACAACCGTTTCAGAGAGAAGAGCGGCCAATGTGACGCACTGCTTTAAGTCGATTCGATAATAAATTACGAAAACGGACGGATTTCTCAGGTTTTTACTACATATGAACACTTTTCGCATCCTCCCGTGCAACTCGGCTGCTAGTCCTCCTTTCATGCAGAATCTTAAGGTCCTAGCCCATGTCCAAGGCACCAAAGCCTGCTAAAAAGTCAATATTCGATACCTAAAACTTGAATTGTACTACTCCTTACTGGCTATTACATCAACTTAGAAGCTTCATCTGTGTTCTACTATTGTGCTTTTAGTGTCTCCGCATACCGCAGCACGCGACATAGCTTTCAGACGATAAGTACAACCGTTTCAGAGAGAAGAGCGGCCAATGTGACGATCTGGCTTTAAGTCGATTCGATAACAAATGACGAAAACGGATGGATTTCTCAGGTTTTTACTACATATGAACACTTTTCACATTCTCCCATGCAACTCGGCTGCTAGTCCTCCTTTCATGCAGAATCATAAGGACCTAGCTCATGCCAAAGGCACCAAAGCCAGCAAAAAAGTCAATAATCGATACGTAAATCTTGAATTGTACTACTTCTTACTGGCTATTACATCAACTTAGAAGCTTCATCTGTGTTCTACTATGGTGCTTTTAGTGTCTACGCATACCGCAGCACGCGACATAGCTTTGCAAACGATAAGTACAACCGTTTCAGAGAGAAGAGCGGCCAATTTGACGATCTGGCTTTAAGTCGATTCAGTAACAAATGACGAAAACGAACGAATTTCTCAGGTATTTACTACAGATGAACACTTTTCACATTCTCCCATGCAACTCGGCTGCTAGTCCTCCTTTCATGCAGAATCTTAAGGACCTATCTCATGTCCAAGGCACCAAAGCCAGCTAGAAAGTCAATAATCGATAACTAAAACTTGAATTGTACTACTTCTCACTGGCTATCACATCAACTTAGAAGCTTCATCTGTGTTCTACTATGGTGCTTTTACTGTCTCCGCATACTGCAGCACGCGACATAGCTTTCCAGACGATAAGTACAACCGTTTCAGAGAGAAGAGCGGCCAATGTGACGATCTGGATTCAAGTTGATTCGACAACAAATAACGAAAACGGACGGATTTCTCAGGTTTTTACTACATATGAACACTTTTCACATTCTCCCATTCAACTCGGCTGCTAGTCCACCTTTCGTGCAGAATCTTAAGGACATAGCTCATGTCCAAGGCACCAAAGCCAGCTAAAAAGTCAATAATCGATAGCTAAAACTTCAATTGTACTACTTCTTACTGGCTATTACATCAACTTAGAAGCTTCATCTGTGTTCTACTATGGTGCTTTTAGTGTCTACGCATACCGCAGCACGCGACATAGCTTTGCAGCGATAAGTACAACCGTTTCAGAGAGAAGCGCGGCCAAAGTGACGATCTGGCTTTAAGTCGATTCCATAACAAATTACGAAAACGGACGGATTTCTCAGGTTTTTACTACATATGAACACTTTTCACATTCTCCCTTGCAACTCGGCTGCTAGTCCTCCTTTCATGCAGAATCGTAAGGTCCTAGCTCATGTCCAAGTCACCAAAGCCAGCTAAAAAGTCAATAATCGATACCTAAAACTTGAATTGTACTACTTCTTACTGGCTATTACATCAACTTAGAAGCTTCATCTGTGTTCTACTATCGTGCTTTTAGTGTCTCCGCATACCGCACCATGCGACATAGCTTTGCAGACGATAAATGTAACCGTTTCAGACAGAAGGGCGGCCAATGTGACGATCTGGCTTTAAGTCGATTCGATAACAAATGACGAAAACGGTCGGATTTCTCAGGTTTTTACTACGTATGAACACTTTTCACATTCTCCCGCGCATCGCGGCTACTAGTCCTCCTTTCATGCAAAATCTTAAGTACCTAACTCATGTCCAAGGCACCAAAGCCAGCATAAAAGTCAATAATCGATACGTAAACCTTGAATTGTACTACTTCTTACTGGCTATTACATCAACTTAGAAGCTTCATCTGTGTTCTACTATGGTGCTTTTAGTGTCTCTGCATACCGCAGCACGCTACATAGCTTTGCAGACGATAAGTACAACCGTTTCAGAGAGAAGCGCGGCCAATGTGACGATCTGGCTTTAAGTCGATTCCATAACAAATTAGGAAAACGGACGGATTTCTCAGGTTTTTACTACATATGAACACTTTTCACATTCTCCCATGCAACGCGGATGCTAGTCCTCCTTTCATGCTAAATCTTAAGGTCCTAGCTCATGTCCAAGGCACCATAGATAGCTAAAAAGTCAATAATCCATACCGAAAACTTGAATTGTACTACATCTTACTGGCTATTACATCAACTTAGAAGGTTCATCTGTGTGTCCACTATGGTGCCTTTTGTGTCTCCGCATACCGCAGCACGCGACATAGCTTTGCATACGATAAGTACAACCGTTTCAGAGAGAAGAGCGGCCAATGTGACGATCTGGCTTTAAGTCGATTCGATAACAAATGACGAAAACGGACTTATTTCTCAGGTATTTACTACATATGAACACTTTTCACATTCTCCCATGCAACTCGGCTGCTTGTCCTCCTTTCATGCAGAATCTTAAGGTTCTAGCTCATGTCCAAATCACCAAAGCCAGCTAAAAAGTCAATAATCGATACCTAAAACTTGAATTGTACTACTTCTTACTGGCTATCACATCAACTTAGAAGCTTCATCTCTGTTCTACTATGGTGCTTTTAGTGTCTCCGCATACTGCAGCACGCGAAATAGCTTTGCAGACGATAAGTACAACCGTTTCAGAGAGAAGAGCGGCCAATGTGACGCACTGCTTTAAGTCGATTCGATAATAAATTACGAAAACGGACGGATTTCTCAGGTTTTTACTACATATGAACACTTTTCGCATCCTCCCGTGCAACTCGGCTGCTAGTCCTCCTTTCATGCAGAATCTTAAGGTCCTAGCCCATGTCCAAGGCACCAAAGCCTGCTAAAAAGTCAATATTCGATACCTAAAACTTGAATTGTACTACTCCTTACTGGCTATTACATCAACTTAGAAGCTTCATCTGTGTTCTACTATTGTGCTTTTAGTGTCTCCGCATACCGCAGCACGCGACATAGCTTTCAGACGATAAGTACAACCGTTTCAGAGAGAAGAGCGGCCAATGTGACGATCTGGCTTTAAGTCGATTCGATAACAAATGACGAAAACGGATGGATTTCTCAGGTTTTTACTACATATGAACACTTTTCACATTCTCCCATGCAACTCGGCTGCTAGTCCTCCTTTCATGCAGAATCATAAGGACCTAGCTCATGCCAAAGGCACCAAAGCCAGCAAAAAAGTCAATAATCGATACGTAAATCTTGAATTGTACTACTTCTTACTGGCTATTACATCAACTTAGAAGCTTCATCTGTGTTCTACTATGGTGCTTTTAGTGTCTACGCATACCGCAGCACGCGACATAGCTTTGCAAACGATAAGTACAACCGTTTCAGAGAGAAGAGCGGCCAATTTGACGATCTGGCTTTAAGTCGATTCAGTAACAAATGACGAAAACGAACGAATTTCTCAGGTATTTACTACAGATGAACACTTTTCACATTCTCCCATGCAACTCGGCTGCTAGTCCTCCTTTCATGCAGAATCTTAAGGACCTATCTCATGTCCAAGGCACCAAAGCCAGCTAGAAAGTCAATAATCGATAACTAAAACTTGAATTGTACTACTTCTCACTGGCTATCACATCAACTTAGAAGCTTCATCTGTGTTCTACTATGGTGCTTTTACTGTCTCCGCATACTGCAGCACGCGACATAGCTTTCCAGACGATAAGTACAACCGTTTCAGAGAGAAGAGCGGCCAATGTGACGATCTGGATTCAAGTTGATTCGACAACAAATAACGAAAACGGACGGATTTCTCAGGTTTTTACTACATATGAACACTTTTCACATTCTCCCATTCAACTCGGCTGCTAGTCCACCTTTCGTGCAGAATCTTAAGGACATAGCTCATGTCCAAGGCACCAAAGCCAGCTAAAAAGTCAATAATCGATAGCTAAAACTTCAATTGTACTACTTCTTACTGGCTATTACATCAACTTAGAAGCTTCATCTGTGTTCTACTATGGTGCTTTTAGTGTCTACGCATACCGCAGCACGCGACATAGCTTTGCAGCGATAAGTACAACCGTTTCAGAGAGAAGCGCGGCCAAAGTGACGATCTGGCTTTAAGTCGATTCCATAACAAATTACGAAAACGGACGGATTTCTCAGGTTTTTACTACATATGAACACTTTTCACATTCTCCCTTGCAACTCGGCTGCTAGTCCTCCTTTCATGCAGAATCGTAAGGTCCTAGCTCATGTCCAAGTCACCAAAGCCAGCTAAAAAGTCAATAATCGATACCTAAAACTTGAATTGTACTACTTCTTACTGGCTATTACATCAACTTAGAAGCTTCATCTGTGTTCTACTATCGTGCTTTTAGTGTCTCCGCATACCGCACCATGCGACATAGCTTTGCAGACGATAAATGTAACCGTTTCAGACAGAAGGGCGGCCAATGTGACGATCTGGCTTTAAGTCGATTCGATAACAAATGACGAAAACGGTCGGATTTCTCAGGTTTTTACTACGTATGAACACTTTTCACATTCTCCCGCGCATCGCGGCTACTAGTCCTCCTTTCATGCAAAATCTTAAGTACCTAACTCATGTCCAAGGCACCAAAGCCAGCATAAAAGTCAATAATCGATACGTAAACCTTGAATTGTACTACTTCTTACTGGCTATTACATCAACTTAGAAGCTTCATCTGTGTTCTACTATGGTGCTTTTAGTGTCTCTGCATACCGCAGCACGCTACATAGCTTTGCAGACGATAAGTACAACCGTTTCAGAGAGAAGCGCGGCCAATGTGACGATCTGGCTTTAAGTCGATTCCATAACAAATTAGGAAAACGGACGGATTTCTCAGGTTTTTACTACATATGAACACTTTTCACATTCTCCCATGCAACGCGGATGCTAGTCCTCCTTTCATGCTAAATCTTAAGGTCCTAGCTCATGTCCAAGGCACCATAGATAGCTAAAAAGTCAATAATCCATACCGAAAACTTGAATTGTACTACATCTTACTGGCTATTACATCAACTTAGAAGGTTCATCTGTGTGTCCACTATGGTGCCTTTTGTGTCTCCGCATACCGCAGCACGCGACATAGCTTTGCATACGATAAGTACAACCGTTTCAGAGAGAAGAGCGGCCAATGTGACGATCTGGCTTTAAGTCGATTCGATAACAAATGACGAAAACGGACTTATTTCTCAGGTATTTACTACATATGAACACTTTTCACATTCTCCCATGCAACTCGGCTGCTTGTCCTCCTTTCATGCAGAATCTTAAGGTTCTAGCTCATGTCCAAATCACCAAAGCCAGCTAAAAAGTCAATAATCGATACCTAAAACTTGAATTGTACTACTTCTTACTGGCTATTACATCAACTTAGAAGCATCATCTGTGTTCTACTATGGTGCTTTTAGTGTCTCCAAATACCGCAGCACGCGACATAGCTTTGCAGACGATAAATGTAACCGTTTCAGAGAGAAGAGCGGCCAATGTGACGATCTGGCTTTAAGTCGATTCGATAATAAATTACGAAAACGGACGGATTTCTCAGGTTTCTACTACGTATAAACACTTTTCACATTCTCCCGTGCAACGCGGCTGCTAGTCCTCCTTTAATGCAGAATCTTAAGGTCCTAGCTCATGTCCAAGGCACCAAAGGCAGCAAATAAGTCAATAATCGATACCTAAAACTTGAATTGTACTACATCTTACTGGCTATTACATCAACTTAGATGCTTCATCTGTGATCCACTATGGTGCTTTTAGTGTCTCCGCATACCGCACCATGCGACATAGCTTTGCAGACGATAAATGTAACCGTATCAGACAGAAGGGCGGCCAATGTGACGATCTGGCTTTAAGTCGATTCGATAACAAATGACGAAAAGTAACTGATTTCTCCCGTTTTTACTACATATGAACACTTTTCACATTCTCCCGTGCAACTCGGCTGCTAGTCCTCCTTTCGTGCAGAATCTTAAGGACATAGCCCATGTCCAAGGCACCAAAGCCAGCTAAAAAGTCAATAATCGATAGCTAAAACTTCAATTGTACTATTTCTTACTGGCTATTACATCAACTTAGAAGCTTCATCTGTGTTCCACTATGGTGATTTTAGTGTCTTCGCATACCGCAGCACGCGACATAGCTTTGCAGACGATAAGTACAACCGTTTCAGAGAGAAGAAGGGCCAATGTGACGATCTGGCTATAAGTCGATTCGATAACAAATGACGAAAATGGACGGATATCTCAGGTTTTTACTACATATGAACACTTTTCACATACTCCCGTGCAACGCGGCTGCTAGTCCTCCTTTCATGCAGAATCTTAAGGTAGTAGCTCATGTCCAAGGCACCAAAGCCAGCTAAAAAGTCAATAATCGATACCTAAAACTTAAATTGTGCTACTTCTTACTGGCTATTACATCAACTTAGAAGCTTCATCTGTGTTCTACTATGGTGCTTTTAGTGTCTACGCATACCGCAGCACGCGACATAGCTTTGCAGACGATAAGTACAACCGTTTCAGAGAGAAGCGCGGCCAAAGTGACGATCTGGCTTTAAGTCGATTCGATAACAAATGACGAAAACGGACGGATTTCTCAGGTTTTTACTACATATGAACACTTTTCACATTCTCCCTTGCAACTCGGCTGCTAGTCCTCCTTTCATGCAGAATCGTAAGGTCCTAGCTCATGTCCAAGTCACCAAAGCCAGCTAAAAAGTCAATAATCGATACCTAAAACTTGAATTGTACTACTTCTTACTGGCTATTACATCAACTTAGAAGCTTCATCTGTGTTCTACTATGGTGCTTTTAGTGTCTCCGCATACCGCACCATGCGACATAGCTTTGCAGACGATAAATGTAACCGTTTCAGACAGAAGGGCGGCCAATGTGACGATCTGGCTTTAAGTCGATTCGATAACAAATGACGAAAAGTAACTGATTTCTCACGTTTTTACTACATATGAACACTTTTCACATTCTCCCGTGCAACTCGGCTGCTAGTCCTCCTTTCGTGCAGAATCTTAAGGACATAGCTCATGTCCAATGCACCAAAGCCAGCTAAAAAGTCAATAATCGTTAACTAAAACTTGAATTGTACTACTTCTTACTTGCTATTACATCAATTAGGAAGCTTCATCTGTGTTCTACTATGGTGCTTTTAGTGTCTCCGTATACCGCAGCACGCGACATAGGTTTGCAGACGATAAGTACAACCGTTTCAGAGAGAAGATCGGCCAATGTGACGATCTGGCTTTAAGTCGATTCGATAACAAAGGACGAAAACTAACGGATTTTTCAGGTTTTTACTACATATGAACACTTTTCACATTCTCCCGTGCAACTCGGCTGCTACTCCTCCTTACATGCAGAGTCTTAAGGTCCTAGCTCATGTCCAAGGCACCAAAGCCAGCTAAAAAGTCATTAATCGATACCTAAAACTTGAATTGTACTACTTCTTACTGGCTATTACATCAACGTAGATGCTTCATCTGTGTTCCACTATGGCGCTTTTCGTGTCTCCACATACCGCAGCATGCGACATAGCTTTGCAGACGAAGAATGTAACCGTTTCAGACAGAAGAGCGGCCAATGTGACGATATGGCTTTAAGTCGATTCGATAACAAATGACGAAAACGGACGGATTTCACAGGTTTTTACTACATATGAACACTTTTCACATTCTCCAGTGCAACGCTACTGCTAGTCCTCCTTTCATACAAAATCTTAAGTTCCTAGCTCCTGTTCAAAGCACCAAAGAAGGGTAAAAAGTTAATAATCGGTACCTAAAACTTGAATTGTACTACTTCTTACTTGCTTTTACATCAACTTAGGAGCTTCATCTGTGTAATACTATGGTGCTTTTAGTGTGTCCGCATACCGCAGCACGCGACATAGCTTTGCCGACGATAAATGTAACCGTTTCAGAGAGAAAAGTGGCCAATGTGACGATCTGGATTTAAGTCGATTCGATAACAAATGACGAAAACGGACGGATTTCTCAGGTTTTTACTACAAATGAACACTTTTCACATTCTCCCATGCTACTCGGCTGCTAGTCCTCCTTTCATGCAAAATGTTACGGTCCTAGCTCATGTTCACGGCACCAGAGGCAGTTAAAAAGTCATTAATCGATAACTAAAACTTGAATTGTACTACTTCATACTGGCTATTACACCAACTTAGAAGCTTCATATGTGTTCTACTATGGTGCTTTTAGTGTCTCCGCATACCGCAGCACGCGACATAGCTTTGCAGACAATAAGTACATCCGTTTCAGAGAGAAGAGCGGCCGATGTGACGATCTGGCTTTAAGTCGATTCAATAACAAATGACGAATACGGACGGATTTCTCAGGTTTTACTACATACGAACACTTTTCACATTCTCCCGCGCATCGCGGCTGCTAGTCCTAGTTTAATCCAAAATCTTAAGGTCCTAGCTCATGTCCAAGGCACCAAAGCCAGCTAAAAAGACAATATTTGATACCTAAAACTTGAATTGTACTACTTGTTACTGGCTATTACATCAACTTAGATGCTTCATCTGTGATCCACTATGGTACTTTTAGTGTCTACGCATACCGCAGCATGCGACATAGCTTTGCAGACGATAAATGTAAGCGTTTCAGATAGAAGAGCGGCCAATGTGACGATCTGGCTTTACGTCGATTCGATAACAAATGACGAAAACGGACGTATTTCTCAGGTTTTTACTACATATGAACACTTTTTACAGTCTCCCGCGCATCGCGGCTGCTAGTCCTAGTTTAATCCAAAATCTTAAGGTCCTAGCTCATGTCCAAGGCACCAAAGAAGGGTAAAAAGTCAATAATCGATTCCTAAAATTTGAATTGTACTACTTCTTACTGGCTATTACATCAACTTAGAAGCTTCATCTGTGTTCTACTGTGGTGCTTTTAGTGTCTCTGCATACCGCAGCACGCTACATAGCTCTGCAGACGATAAATGTAACCGTTCCAGACAGAACTGCGGCCAATGTGACGACCTGGCATTAGGTCGATTCGACAACAAATGACGAAAACGTTCGGATTTCGTCAGGTTTTTACTACATATGAACACTTTTCACATTCTCCCGTGCAACTCGGCTGCTAGTCCTCCTTTCATGCAGAATCTTAAGGTCCTAGCTCATGTCCAAGGCACCAATGCCAGCTAAAACGTCAATATTCGATACCTAAAACTTGAATTGTACTACTTCTTACTGGCTATTACATCAACTTTGATGCTTCATCTGTATTCTACTATGGTGCTTTTAGTGTTTACGCAGCACGCGACATAGCTTTGCACACGATAAGTACAACCGTTTCAGAGAGAAGAGCGGCCAATGTGACGATCTGGCTTTAAGTCGATTTGATAACAAATGACGAAAACGGACGGATTTCTCAGTTTTTTATTAGAAATAAAACACTTTTCACATTCTCCCGCGCATCGCGGCTGCTAGTCCTACTTTCATGCAAAATCTTTCCTAGCTCATGTCCAAGGCACCAAAGAAGGGTACAAATTCAATAATCGATACCTAAAACTTGAATCGTACTACTTCTTACTGGCTATTACAACAACTTACAAGCTTCATCTGTGTTCTACTAAAGGGACGGATTTCTCAGGTTTTTACTACAAATGAACACTTTTCACATTCTCCCGTGCAACTCGGCTGCTAGTCCTCCTTTCATGCAAAATGTTAAGGGCCTAGCTCATGTCCAAGGCACCAAAGCTAGTTAAAAAGTCAATAATCGATAACTAAAACTTGAATTCTACTACATCTTACTGGCTATTACATCAACTTAGAAGCTTCATCTGTGTTCTACTATGGTGCTTTTAGTGTCTCCGCATACTGCAGCACGCGACATAGCTTTGCAGACGATAAGTACAACCGTTTCAGAGAGAAGAGCGGCCAATGTGACGCACTGCTTTAAGTCGATTCGATAATAAATTACGAAAACGGACGGATTTCTCAGGTTTTTACTACATATGAACACTTTTCGCATCCTCCCGTGCAACTCGGCTGCTAGTCCTCCTTTCATGCAGAATCTTCAGGTCCTAGCCCATGTCCAAGGCACCAACGCCTGCTAAAAAGTCAATATTCGATACCTAAAACTTGAATTGTACTACTCCTTACTGGCTATTACATCAACTTAGAAGCTTCATCTGTGTTCTACTATTGTGCTTTTAGTGTCTCCGCATACCGCAGCACGCGACATAGCTCTGCAGACGATAAGTACAACCGTTTCAGAGAAAAGAGCGGCCAATGTGACGATCTGGCTTTAAGTCGATTCGATAACAAATGACGAAAACGGTTGGATTTCTCAGGTTTTTACTACATATGAACACTTTTCACATTCTCCCATGCAACTCGGCTGCTAGTCCTCCTTTCATGCAGAATCATAAGGACCTAGCTCATGCCAAAGGCACCAAAGCCAGCAAAAAAGTCAATAATCGATACGTAAATCTTGAATTGTACTACTTCTTACTGGCTATTACATCAACTTAGAAGCTTCATCTGTGTTCTACTATGGTGCTTTTAGTGTCTACGCATACCGCAGCACGCGACATAGCTTTGCAGACGGTAAGTACTACCGTTTCAGAGAGAAGAGCGGCCAATGTGACGATCTGGCTTTAAGTCGATTCCATAACAAATTACGAAAACGGACGGATTTCTCAGGTTTTTACTACATATGAACACTTTTCACATTCTCCCATGCAACTCGGCTGCTAGTCCTCCTTTCATGCAGAATCTTAAGGTCCTAGCTCATGTCCCAGTCACCAAAGCCAGCTAAAAAGTCAATAATCCATAACCTAAAACTTGAATTGTACTACTTCTTACTGGCTATTACATCAACTTAGAAGCTTCATCTGTGTGTCCACTATGGTGCTTTTAGTGTCTCCGCATACCGCAGCACGCGACAAGCTTTGAAGACGATAAGTACAACCGTTTCAGAGAGAAGAGCGGCCAATGTGACGATCTGGCTTTAAGTCGATTCGGTAACAAATGACGAAAACGAACGAATTTCTCAGGTATTTACTACAGATGAACACTTTTCACATTCTCCCATGCAACTCGGCTGCTAGTCCTCCTTTCATGCAGAATCTTAAGGACCTATCTCATGTCCAAGGCACCAAAGCCAACTAAAAAGTCAATAATCGATACCTAAACCTTGAGTTGTACTACTTCTTACTGGCTATTACGTCAACTTAGAAGCTTCATCTGTGTTCCACTATGGTGATTTTAGTATCTCCGCATAACGCAGCATGCGACATAGCTTTGCAAACGATAAGTACAACCGTTTCAGAGACAAGAGCGGCCAATGTGACGATCTGGCTTTAAGTCGATTCTACAACAAATGACGAAAATGGACGGATTTCTCAGGTTTTTACTACATATGAACACTTTTCACAAACTCCCGTGCAACGCGGCTGCTAGTCCTCCTTTCATGCAGAATCGTAAGGTCCTAGCTCATGTCCAAGGCACCAAAGCCAGCTAGAAAGTCAATAATCGATACATAAAACTTGAATTGTACTACTTCTCACTGGCTATCACATCAACTTAGAAGCTTCATCTGTGTTCCACAATGGTGCTTTTAGTGTCTCCGCATACTGCAGCACGCGACATAGCTTTCCAGACGATAAGTACAACCGTTTCAGAGAGAAGAGCGGCCAATGTGACGATCTGGCTTCAAGTTGATTTGACAACAAATGACGAAAACGGACGGATTTCTCAGGTTTTTACTACATATGAACACTTTTCACATTCTCCCATTCAACTCGGCTGCTAGTCCTCCTTTCGTGCAGAATCTTAAGGGCATAGCTCATGTCCAAGGCACCAAAGCCAGCTAAAAAGTCAATAATCGATAGCTAAAACTTCAATTGTACTACTTCTTACTGGCTATTACATCAACTTAGAAGCTTCATCTGTGTTCCACTATGGTGATTTTAGTGCCTTCGCATACCGCAGCACGCGACATAGCTTTGCAGACGATAAGTACAACCGTTTCAGAGAGAAGAAGGGCCAATGTGACGATCTGGCTGTAAGTCGATTCGATAACAAATGACGAAAATGGACGGATATCTCAGGTTTTTACTACATATGAACACTTTTCACATACTCCCGTGCAACGCGGCTGCTAGTCCTCCTTTCATGCAGAATCTTAAGGTCCTAGCTCATGTCCAAGGCACCAAAGCCAGCTAAAAAGTCAATAATCGATACCTAAAACTTGAATTGTACTACTTCTTACTGGCTATTACATCAACTTAGAAGCTTCATCTGTGTTCTACTATGGTGCTTTTAGTGTCTACGCATACCGCAGCACGCGACATAGCTTTGCAGACGATAAGTACAACCGTTTCAGAGAGAAGCGCGGCCTAAGTGACGATCTGGCTTTAAGTCGATTCCATAACAAATTACGAAAACGGACGGATTTCTCAGGTTTTTACTACATATGAACACTTTTCACATTCTCCCTTGCAACTCGGCTGCCAGTCCTCCTCTCATGCAGAATCGTAAGGTCCTAGCTCATGTCCAAGTCACCAAAGCCAGCTAAAAAGGCAATAATCGATACCTAAAACTTGAATTGTACTACTTCTTACTGGCTATTACATCAACTTAGAAGCTTCATCTGTGTTCTACTATGGTGCTTTTAGTGTCTCCGCATACCGCACCATGCGACATAGCTTTGCAGACGATAAATGTAACCGTTTCAGACAGAAGGGCGGCCAATGTGACGATCTGTCTTTAAGTCGATTCGATAACAAATGACGAAAACGGTCGGATTTCTCAGGTTTTTACTACGTATGAACACTTTTCACATTCTCCCGCGCATCGCGGCTACTAGTCCTCCTTTCATGCAAAATCTTAAGTACCTAACTCATGTCCAAGGCACCAAAGAAGGGTAAAAAGTCAATAATTGATACCTAAAACTTGAATTGTACTACTTCTTACTGGCTATTACATCAACGTAGATGCTTCATCTGTGATCCACTATGGTGCTTTTAGTGTCTCCGCATACCGCAACACGCGACATAGCTTTGCAGACGATAAGTACAACCGTTTCAGAGAGAAGAGCGGCCAATGTGACGATCTTGCTTCAAGTCGATTCGATAACAAATGACGAAAAGGGACGGATTTCTCAGGTTTTTACTACATATGAACACTTTTCACATTGTCCCATACAACTCGGCTGCTAGTCCTCCTTTCATGCAGAATCTTAAGGTCCTAGCTCATGTCCAAGGCACCAAAGCCAGCTAGAAAGTCAATAATCGATACCTAAAACTTGAATTGTACTACTTCACACTGGCTATCACATCAACTTAGAAGCTTCATCTGTGTTCTACTATGGTGCTTTTAGTGTCTCCGCATACTGCAACACGCGACATAGCTTTCCAGACGATAAGTACAACCGTTTCAGAGAGAAGAGCGGCCAATGTGACGATCTGGCTTCAAGTTGATTCGACAACAAATGACGAAAACGGACGGATTTCTCAGGTTTTTACTACATATGAACACTTTTCACATTCTCCCATTCAACTCGGCTGCTAGTCCTCCTTTTGTGCAGAATCTTAAGGACATAGCTCATGTCCAAGGCACCAAAGCCAGCTAAAAAGTCAATAATCGATAGCTAAAACTTCAATTGTACTATTTCTTACTGGCTATTACATCAACTTCGAAGCTTCATCTGTGTTCTACTATGGTGCTTTTAGTGTCTCCGCATACCGCACCATGCGACATAGCTTTGCAGACGATAAATGTAACCGTTTCAGACAGAAGGGCGGCCAATGTGACGATCTTGCTTCAAGTCGATTCGATAACAAATGACGAAAAGGGACGGATTTCTCAGGTTTTTACTACATATGAACACATTTCACATTGTCCCATACAACTCGGCTGCTAGTCCTCCTTTCATGCAGAATCTTAAGGTCCTAGCTCATGTCCAAGGCACCAAAGCCAGCAAAAAAGTCAATAATCGATACGTAAACCTTGAATTGTACTACTTCTTACTGGCTATTACATCAACTTAGAAGCTTCATCTGTGTTCTACTATGGTGCTTTTAGTGTCTCTGCATACCGCAGCACGCTACATAGCTATGCAGACGATAATTGTAACCGTTTCAGAGAGAAGAGCGGCCAATGTGACGATCTGGCTTTAAGTCGATTCGATAATAAATTACGAAAACGGACGGATTTCTCAGGTTTCTACTACGTATAAACACTTTTCACATTCTCCCGTGCAACGCGGCTGCTAGTCCTCCTTTAATGCAGAATCTTAAGGTCCTAGCTCATGTCCAAGGCACCAAAGGCAGGAAATAAGTCAATAATCGATACCTAAAACTTGAATTGTACTACTTCTTACTGGCTATTACATTAACTTAGATGCTTCATCTGTGATCCACTATGGTGCTTTTAGTGTCTCCGCATACCGCACCATGCGACATAGCTTTGCAGACGATAAATGTAACCGTTTCAGACAGAAGGGCGGCCAATGTGACGATCTGGCTTTAAGTCGATTCGATAACAAATGACGAAAAGTAACTGATTTCTCACGTTTTTACTACATATGAACACTTTTCACATTCTCCCGTGCAACTCGGCTGCTAGTCCTCCTTTCATGCAGAATCTTAAGGTTCTACCTCATGTCCAAGGCACCAAAGCCAGCTAAAAAGTCAATAATCGTTAACTAAAACTTGAATTGTACTACTTCTTACTGGCTATTAAAGCAATTAGGAAGCTTCATCTGTGCTCTACTATGGTGCTTTTAGTGTCTCCGTATACCGCAGCACGCGACATAGCTTTGCAGACGATAAGTACAACCGTTTCAGAGAGAAGATCGGCCAATGTGACGATCTGGCTTTAAGTCGATTCGATAACAAATGACGAAAATGGACGGGTTCCTCAGGTTTTTACTACGTGTGAACACTTTTCACATTCTCCCGTGCAACTCGGCTGCTAGTCCTCCTTTCATGCAGAATCTTAAGGTCCTAGCTCATGTCCAAGGCACCAAAGATAGCTAAAAAGTCAATAATCGATACCAAAAACTTGAATTGTAATACTTCTTACTGGCTATTACATCAACTTAGAAGCTTCATCTGTGTTCTACTATGGTGCTTTTCGTGTCTCTGCATACCGCAGAACGCGACATAGCATTGCAGACGATAAATGTAACTGTTTCAGACAGAACTGCGGCCAATGTGACGATCTGGCATTAAGTCCATTCGATAAGAAATGACGAAAACGGACGGATTTCTCAGGTTTTTACTACGTATGAACACTTTTCACGTTCTCCCGCGCATCGCGGCTACTAGTCCTCCTTTCATGCAAAATCTTAAGTACCTAGCTCACGTCCAAGGCACCAAAGAAGGGTAAAATGTCAATAATCGATACCTAAAACTTGAATTGTACTACTTCTTACTGGCTATTACATCAACGTAGATGCTTCATCTGTGATCCACTATGGTGCTTTTAGTGTCTCCGCATACCGCGGCATGCGACATAGCTTTGCAGACGATAAATGTAACCGTTTCAGACAGATGAGCGGCCAATGTGACGATCTGACTTTAAGTCGATTCGATAACAAATGACGAAAACGGACGTATTTCTCAGGTTTTGCTACATATGAACACTTTTCACAGTCTCCATCGCATCGCGGCTGCTAGTCCTCCTTTCATGCAAAATCTTAAGTTCCTAGCCCATGTCCAAGGCACCAAAGAAGGGTAAAAAGTCAATAATCGAAACCTAAAACTTGAATTGTAATACTTCTCTCTGGCTATTACATCAACTTAGAAGCTTCATCTGTGTTCTACTATTGTGCTTTTAGTGTCTCCACATACCGCAGCACGCGACATAGCTTTGCAGACGATAAATGTAACCGTTTCAGACAGAAGGGCGGCCAATGTGAAGATCTGGCTTTAAGTCGATTCGATAACAAATGACGAAAAGTAACGGATTTCTCAGGTTTTTACTACATATGAACACTTTTCACATTCTCCCTTTCAACTCGGCTGCTAGTCCTCCTTTCGTGGAAAATGTTAAGGTCCTAGCTCATGTCCAAGGCACCAAAGCCAGTTAAAAAGTCAATAATCGAACACTAAAACTTGAATTGTACTACTTATTACTGGCTATTACATCAATTTAGAAGCTTCATCTGTGTTCTACAATGGTGCTTTTAGTGTCTCCGCATACCGCAGCACGCGACATAGCTTTGCAGACGATCAGTACAACCGTTTCAGAGAGAAGAGCGGCCAATGTGACGATCTGGCTTTAAGTCGATTTGATAACAAATGACGAAAACGGACGGATTTCTCAGGTTTTTAATACATATGAACACTTTTCACATTCTGCCGTGCAATTCGGCTGCTAGTCCTCGTTTCATGCAGAATCTTAAGGTCCTAGCTCATGTCCAAGGCACCAAAGCCAGCTAAAAAGTCAATAATCGATACCTAAAACTTGAATTGTACTACATCTTACTGGCTGTTACATCAACTTAGATGATTCATCTGTTATCCACTATGGTGCTTTTAGTGTCTCCGCATACCGCAGCATGCGACATAGCTTTGCAGAATATAAATGTAACCGTTTCAGACAGAAGAGCGGCCAATGTGACGACCTGCTTTAAGTCGATTCGATAACAAAGGACGAAAACTAACGGATATCTCAGGTTTTACTACATACGAACACTTTTCACATTCTCCCGCGCATCGCGGATGCTAGTCCTAGTTTAATCCAAAATCTTAAGGTCCTAGCTCATGTCCAAGGCACCAAAGCCAGCTAAAAAGACAATATTTGATACCTAAAACTTGAATTGCACTACTTCTTACTGGCTATTACATCAACTTACAAGCTTCATCTGTGTTCTACTAAAGGGACGGATTTCTCAGGTTTTTACTACAAATGAACACTTTTCACATTCTCCCGTGCAACTCGGCTGCTAGTCCTCCTTTCATGCAGAATCTTAAGGTCCTAGCTCATGTCCAAGGCACCAATGCCAGCTAAAACGTCAATAATCGATACCTAAAACTTGAATTGTACTACTTCTTACTGGCTATTACAACAACTTACAAGCTTCATCTGTGTTCTACTAAAGGGACGGATTTCTCAGGTTTTTACTACAAATGAACACTTTTCACATTCTCCCGTGCAACTCGGCTGCTAGTCCTCCTTTCATGCAGAATCTTAAGGTCCTAGCTCATGTCCAAGGCACCAATGCCAGCTAAAACGTCAATAATCGATACCTAAAACTTGAATTGTACTACTTCTTACTGGCTATTACAACAACTTACAAGCTTCATCTGTGTTCTACTAAAGGGACGGATTTCTCAGGTTTTTACTACAAATGAACACTTTTCACATTCTCCCGTGCAACGCGGCTGCTAGTCCTCCTTTCATGGAAAATCTTAAGTTCCTAGCTCATGTCTAGGCACCAAAGAAGGGTAAAAAGTCAATAATCGATACCTAAAACTTGAATTGTACTAATTCTTACTGGCTATTACATCAACTTAGAAGCTTCATCTGTGTTCTACTATTGTGCTTTTAGTGTCTCCACATACCGCAGCACGCGACTTAGCTTTGCAGACGATAAATGTAACCGTTTCAGACAGAAGAGCGGCCAATGTGACGATCCGGCTTTAAGTCGATTCGATAACAAATGACGATAACGGACGGATTTCTCAGGTTTTTACTACATATGAACACTTTTCACATTCTCCCTGGCAACGCGGCTGCTAGTCCTCTTTTCATGCAAAATTTTAAGGTCCTAGCTCATGTCCAAGGCAACAGAGCCAGCTAAAAAGTCAATAATCGATAACTAAAACTTGAATTGTACTACTTCTTACTGGCTATTACAGCAACTTAGAAGTTTCATCTGTGTTCTACTATGGTGCTTTTAGAGCCTCCGCATACCGCAGCACGCGACATAGCTTTGCAGACGATAAGTACAACCGTTTCCGAGAGCAGAGCGGCCAATGTGACGATCTGGCTTTAAGTCGA
Organism: Schistocerca gregaria; assembly: GCF_023897955.1. Classification (NCBI taxonomy): domain Eukaryota; kingdom Metazoa; phylum Arthropoda; class Insecta; order Orthoptera; family Acrididae; genus Schistocerca; species Schistocerca gregaria. The sequence continues at coordinate 3,066,528 of NW_026061812.1, read as the reverse complement.
TTCGATAACAAATGACGAAAACGGACGGATTTCTTAGGCTTTTACTACATATGAACACTTTTCACATTCTCCCGCGCATCGCATCTGCCAGTCCTACTTTCATGCAAATTCTGAAGTTCCTAGGTCATGTCCAAGGCACCAAAGAAGGGTAAAAAGTCAATAATCGATACCAAAAACTTAAATTGTAATACTTCTTACTGGCTATTACATCAACTTAGAAGCTTCATCTGTGTTCTACTATTGTGCATTTAGTGTCTCTGCATACCGCATTACCGCGACTTAGCTTTGCAGACGATAAGTACAACCCTTTCAGACAGAAGAGCGTCCAATGTGACGATCTGGCTTTAAGTCGATTCGATAACAAATGACGATAACGGACGGATTTCTCAGGTTTTTTACTACATATGAACACTTTTCACATTCTCCCATGCAACTCGGCTGCTAGTCCTCCTTTCATGCAGAATATTAAGGTCCTAGCTCATGTCCCAGTCACCAAAGCCAGCTAAAAAGTCAATAATCCATAACCTAAAACTTGAATTGTACTACTACTTACTGGCTATTACATCAACTTAGAAGCTTCATCTGTGTTCTACTATGGTGCTTTTAGTGTCTCCGCATACCGCAGCACGCGACATAGCTTTGCAGACGATAAATGTAACCGTTTAAGACAGAACTGCGGCCAATGTGACGATCTGGCTATAAGTCGATTCGATAACAAATGACGAAAACGGACGGATTTCTCAGGTTTTTACTACGTATGAACACTATTCACTTTCTCCCGTGCAACTCGGCTGCTAGTCCTCCTTTCATGCAAAATGTTAAGGTCCTAGCTCATGTATAAGGCAAAATCTTAAGTTCCTAGCTCATGTCCTAGGCACCAAAGAAGGGTAAAAAGTCAATAATCGATACCTAAAACTTGAATTGTACTACTTCATACTGGCTATTACATAAACTTAGAAGCTTCATCTGTGTTCTACTATGGTGCTTTTAGTGTCTCCGCATACCGCAATAAGACAATAATCGAGAACTAAAACTTGAATTGTACTACTTCTTACTCGCTATTACATCAACTTAGAAGCTTCATCTGTGTTCTACTATGGTGCTATTTGTGTCTCCGCATACCGCAGCACGCGACATAGCTTTGCAGACGATAAGTACAACCCTTTCAGACAGAAGAGCGGCCAATGTGACGATCTGGCTTTAAGTCGATTCGATAACAAATGACGAAAACGGACGGATTTCTCAGGTTTTTACTACATATGAACACTTTTCAGAGTCTCCAGTGCAACGCTACTGCTAGTCCTCCTTTCATACAAAATCTTAAGCTCCTAGCTCCTGTTCAAAGCACCAAAAAAGGGTAAAAAGTTAATAGACGATACCTAAAACTAGAATTGTACTACTCCTTACTGGCTTTTACATCAGCTTAGAAGCTTCATCTGTGTTCTACTATGGTGCTTTTAGTGTCTCCGCATACCGCAGCACGCGACATAGCTTTGCAGACGATAAGTACAACCGTTTCAGAGAGAAGAGCGGCCAATTTGACGATCTTTCTTTAAGTCGATTCGATAACAAATGACGAAAATGGACGGATTTCTCAGGTTTTTACTACATATGAACACTTTTCACATTCTCCCGCGCATCGCGGCTGCTAGTCCTCCTTTCATGCAAAATCTTATGTTCCTAGCTCATCTCCAAGGCACCAAAGCCAGTTAAAAAGTCAATAATCGATAAATAAAACTTGAATTGTACTACTTCTTACTGGCTATTACATCAACTTAGAAGCTTCATCTGTGTTCTAATGTGGTGCTTTTAGTGTCTCCACATACCGCAGCACGTGACATAGCTTTGCAGACGATAAATGTAACCGTTTCAGAGAGAAAAGCGGCCAATGTGACGATCTGGCTTTAAGTCGATTCGATAACAAATGACGAAAACGGACGGATTTCTCAGGCTTTTACTACATATGAACACTTTTCACATTCTCCCGCGCATCGCGGCTGCTAGTCCTCCTTTCATGCAAAATCTTAAGTTCCTAGCTCATGTCCAAGGCACGAAAGCCAGTTAAAAAGTCAATAATCGATAACTAAAACTTGAATTGTACTACTTCTTACTGGCTATTACATCAACTTAGAAGCTTCATCTGTGTTCTACTGTGGTGCTTTTAGTGTCTCCGCATACCGCAGCACGCGACATAGCTTTGCAGACGATAAGTACAACCGTTTCAGAGAGAAGAGCGGCCAATGTGACGACCTTGCTTTAAGTCGATTCGATATCAAATGACGAATACGGACGGATTTCTCAGCTTTATCCCACATATGAACACTTTTCACATTCTCCCGTGCAACGCGGCTGCTAGTCATCCTTTCATGCGAAATGTTAAGGTCCTAGCTCATGTCCAAGGCACCAGAACCAGTTAAGAAGTCAAAAATCGATAACTAAAACTTGAATTGTACTATTTCTTACTGGCTATTACATCAACATAGTAGCTCATCTGTGTTCTACTATGGTGCTTTTAGTGTCTCCACATACCGCAGCACGCGACACAGCCATGCAGACGATAAATGTAACCGTTTCAGAGAGAAGAGCGGCCAATGTGACGATCTGGCTTTAAGTCGATTCGATAACAAATGACAAAAATGGACGGATTTCTCAGGTTTTTACTACGTATGAACACTTTTCACACTCTCCCGTGCAACTCGGCTGCTAGTCCTCCTTTCATGCAGAATCTTAAGGTCCTAGCTCATGTCCAAGGCACCAAAGCCAGCTAAAAAGTCAATAATCGATACCTAAAATTTGAATTGTACTACTTCTTACTGGCTATTACATCAACATAGAAGCTTCATCTGTGTTCTACTGTGGTGCTTTTAGTGTCTCCGGATACCGCAGCACGCGACATAGCTTTGCAGACGATAAGTACAACCGTTTCAGAGAGAAGAGCGGCCAATGTGACGATCTGGCTTTAAGTCGATTCGATAACAAATGACGAAAACGGACGGATTTCTCAGGCTTTTACTACATATGAACACTTTTCACATTCTCCCGCGCATCGCGGCTGCTAGTCCTCCTTTCATGCAAAATCTTAAGTTCCTAGCTCATGTCCAAGGCACGAAAGCCAGTTAAAAAGTCAATAATCGATAACTAAAACTTGAATTGTACTACTTCTTACTGCCTATTACATCAGCTTAGAAGCTTCATCTGTGTTCTACTGTGGTGCTTTTAGTGTCTCCACATACCGCAGCACGCGACACAGCCATGCAGACGATAAATGTAACCGTTTCAGAGAGAAGAGCGGCCAATGTGACGATCTGGCTTTAAGTCGATTCGATAACAAATGACAAAAATGGACGGATTTCTCAGGTTTTTACTACGTATGAACACTTTTCACACTCTCCCGTGCAACTCGGCTTCTATTCCTCCTTTCATGCAGAATCTTAAGGTCCTAGCTCGTGTCCAAGGCACCAAAGCCAGCTAAAAAGTCAATAATCGATACCTAAAATTTGAATTGTACTACTTCTTACTGGCTATTACATCAACATAGAAGCTTCATCTGTGTTCTACTGTGGTGCTTTTAGTGTCTCCGGATACCGCAGCACGCGACATAGCTTTGCAGACGATAAGTACAACCGTTTCAGAGAGAAGAGCGGCCAATGTGACGATCTGGCTTTAAGTCGATTCGATAACAAATGACGAAAACGGACGGATTTCTCAGGCTTTTACTACATATGAACACTTTTCACATTCTCCCGCGCATCGCGGCTGCTAGTCCTCCTTTCATGCAAAATCTTAAGGTCCTAGGTCATGTCCAAGGCACCAAAGAAGGGTAAAAAGTCAATAATCGATACCAAAAACTTGAATTGTAATACTTCTTACTGGCTATTACATCAACTTAGAAGCTGCATCTGTGTTCTACTATGGTGCTTTTCGTGTCTCTGCATACCGCAGAATGCGACATAGCTTTGCAGACGATAAATGTAACTGTTTCAGACAGAACTGCGGCCAATGTGACGATCTGGCTTTAAGTCGATTCGATAACAAATGACGAATACGGACTTATTTCTCAGCTTTATACCACATATGAACACTTTTCACATTCTCCCGTGCAACGTGGCTGCTAGTCATCCTTTCATGCAAAATCATAAGTTCCTAGCTCATGTCCAAGGTAAAAAAGAAGGGTAAAAAGTCAATAATCGATAACAAAAACTTGAATTGTACTACTTCATACTAGCTATTACATCAACTTAGAAGCTTCATCTGTGTTCTACTATGGTGGTTTTAGTGTCTCTGCATACCGCAGCACGCGACATAGCTTTGCAGACGATAAATGTAACCGTTTCAGACAGAACTGCGGCTAATGTGACGATCTGGCTTTAAGTCGATTCGATAACAAATGACGAAAACGGACGGATTTCCCAGGTTTTTACTACAGATGAACACTTTTCACATTCTCCCGTGCTACTCGGCTGATAGTCCTCCTTTCATGCAAAATGTTACGGTCCTAGCTCATGTCCAAGGCACCAAAGGCAGTTAAAAAGTCAATAATCGATAACTAAAACATGAATTGTACTACTTCTTACTGGCTATTACCTCATCTTGGAAGCTTCATCTGTGTTCTACTATGGTGCTTTTAGTGTCTCCGCATACCGCAGCAAGCGACATAGCTTTGCAGACGATAAGTACAACCGTTTCAGAGAGAAGAGCGGCCTATGTGACGATCTGGCTTTAAGTCGATTTGATAACAAATGACGAAAACGGACGGATTTCTCAGTTTTTTATTAGAAATGAACACTTTTCACATTCTCCCGCGCATCGCGGCTGCTAGTCCTACTTTCATGCAAAATCTTAAGTTCCTAGCTCATGTCCAAGGCACCAAAGAAGGGTACAAATTCAATAATCGATAACTAAAACTTGAATTGTACTATTTCTTACTGGCTATTACATCAACTTAGAAGCTCATCTGTGTTCTACTATGCTGCTTTTAGTGTCTCCACATACCGCAGCACGCGACACAGCCATGCAGACGATAAATGTAACCGTTTCAGAGAGAAGAGCGGCCTATGTGACGATCTGGGTTTAAGTCGATTCGATAACAAATGACGAAAATGGACGGATTTCTCAGGTTTTTACTACGTATGGACACCTCATCACACTCTCCCGTGCAACTCGGCTGCTAGTCCTCCTTTCATGCAGAATCTTAAGGTCCTAACTCATGTCGAATGCACCAAAGCCAGCAAAAAAGTCAATAATCGATAACTGAAATTTGAATTGTACTACTTCTTACTGGCTATTACATCAACATAGAAGCTTCATCTGTGTTCTACTATGCTGCTTTTAGTGTCTCCGGATACCGCAGCACGTGACATAGCTTTGCAGACGATAAGTACAACCGTTTCAGAGAGAAGAGCGGCCAATGTGACGATCTGGCTTTAAGTCGATTCGATAACAAATAACGAAAACGGTCGGATTTCTCAGGCTTTTACTACATATGAACACTTTTCACACTCTCCCGCGCGTCGCGGCTGCTAGTCCTCCTTTCATGCAAAATCTTAAGTTCCTAGGTCATGTCCAAGGCACCAAAGAAGGGTAAAAAGTCAATAATCGATACCAATAACTTGAATTGTAATGCTTCTTACTGGCTATTACATCAACTTAGAAGCTTCATCTGTGTTCTACTATTGTGCTTTTAGTGTCTCCACATACCGCAGCACGCGACATAGCTTTGCAGACGATAAGTACAACCGTTTCAGAGAGAAGAGCGGCCAATGTGACGATCTGGCTTTGAGTCGATTCGATAAAAAATGACGCATACGGACGGATTTCTCGGCTTTATCCCGCATATGAACACTTTTCACATTCTCCCGTGCAACGCGGCTGCTAGTCATCCTTTCATGCAAAATCTTAAGTTCCTAGTTCATATCCAAGGTACCAAAGAATGGTAAAAAGTCAATAATTGGTAACAAAAACTTGAATTGTACTACTTCATACTAGCTATTACATCAACTTAGAAGCTTCATCTGTGTTCTACCATGGTGCTTTTAGTGTCTCTGCATACCGCAGAAGACGACATAGCTTTGCAGACGATATGTACAACCGTTTCAGAGAGAAGAGCGGCCAATCTGACGATCTGGCTTTAAGTTGATTCGATAACAAATGACGAATACTGACTTATTCCTCAGCTTTATACCACATATGAACACTTTTCACATTCTCCCGTGCAACGCGGCTGCTAGTCATCCTTTCATGCAAAATCTTAAGTTCCTAGCTCATGTCCAAGGTACCAAAGAAGGGCAAAAAGTCAATAATCGATAACAAAAACTTGAATTGTACTACTTCATACTAGCTATTACATCAACTTAGAAGCTTCATCTGTGTTCTACTATGGTGCTTTTAGTGTCTCTGCATACCGAAGCACGCGACATAGCTTTGCAGACGATAAATGTAACCGTTTCAGACAGAACTGCGGCTAATGTGACGATCTGGCTTTAAGTCGATTCGATAACAAATGACGAAAACGAACGGATTTCTCAGGTTTTTACTACAGATGAACACTTTTCACATTCTCAAGTGCTACTCGGCTGCAAGTCCTCCTTTCATGCAAAATGTTACGGTCCTAGCTGATGTCCAAGTCACCAAAGGCAGTTAAAAAGTCAATAATCGATACCTAAAACATGAATTGTACTACTTCTTACTGGCTATTACATCAACTTAGAAGCTTCATCTGTGTTCTACTATGGTGCTTTTAGTGTCTCCGCATACCGCAGCACGCGACATAGCTTTGCAGACGATAAGTACAACCGTTTCAGAGAGAAGAGCGGACTATGTGACGATCTGGCTTTAAGTCGATTCGATAACAAATGACGAATACGGACAGATTTCTCAGGTTTTACTACATACGAACACTTTTCACATTCTCCCGTGCAACGCGGCTGCTAGGCCACCTTTCATGCAAAATGTTAAGTTCCTAGCTCATGTCCAAGGCACCAAAGAAGGGTAAAAAGTCAATAATCGATACCTAAAACTTGAATTGCACTACTACTTACAAGCTATTACATCAACTTAGGAGCTTCATCTGTGTTCTACTATGGTGCTTTTAGTGTCTCTGCATACCGCAGCACGCGACATAGCTTTGCAGACGATAAATGTAACCGTTTAAGACAGAACTGCGTCCAATGTGACGACCTGGCTTTAAGTCTATTCGATAACAAATGACGAAAACGGACGGATTTCTCCGGTTTTTAATACGTATGAACACTTTTCACTTTCTCCCGTGCAACTCGGCTGCTAGTCATCCTTTCATGCAGAATCTTAAGGTCCTAGCTCATGTCCAAGGCACCAAAGAAGGGTAAAAAGTCAATAATCGATAACAAAAACTTGAATTGTACTACTTCATACTAGCTATTACATCAACTTAGAAGCTTCATCTGTGTTCTACTATGGTGCTTTTAGTGTCTCTGCATACCGCAGCACGCGACATAGCTTTTCAGACGATAAATGTAACTGTTTCAGACAGAACTGCGGCCAATGTGACGATCTGGCTTTAAATCGATTCGATAACAAATGACGAAAACGGACGGATTTCTCAGGTTTTTACTACATATGATCACTTTTCAGATTATCCCACGCAACGCGGCTACTAGTCCTCCTTTCATGCCAAATCTTAAGTTCCTAGCTCGTGTCCAAGGCACCAAAGCCAGCTAAAAAGTCAATAATCGATACCTAAAACTTGAATTGTACTACTTCTTACTAGCTATTACATCAACTTAGAAGCTTCATCTGTGTTCTACTATGGTGCTTTTAGTGTCTCCACATACCGAAGCCCGCGACATAGCTTTGGAGACGATAAGTACAACCATTTCAGAGGGAAGGGCGGCAATGTGACGATCTGGCTTTAAGTCGATTCGATAACAAATGACGAAAACGGACGGATTTCTCAGGTTTTTACTACATATGAATACGTTTCACATTGTCCCTAGCAACGCGGTAGCTAGTCCTCCATTTATGCAAAATCGTAAGGTCCTAGCTCATGTCCAAGGCACCAAAGCCGACTATAAAGGCAATAATCGATAACCGAAACTTGATTGGTACTGCTTCTTACTGGCTATTACATCAACTTGGAAGATTCGTCTGTGTTCTACTATGGTGCTTTTAGTGTCTCCGCATACCGCAGAACGCGACATAGCTTTGCAGACGATATACGTCACCGTTTAATAGTGATGAGCGGCCAATGAGACGATCTGACATTAAGTCGAATGGATAACAAATGACGAAAACGGACTGATTTCACATGTTTTTGCTACATAGGAACACTTTTCACATTCTCCCGTGCAACGCGGCTGATAGTCTTCCTTTCAAGCAAAATCTTAAGGTCCTAGCTCATGTCCAAGGCACCAAAGAAGGGTAAAAGTTCAATAATCGATAACTAAAACTTGAATTATACTGTTTCTTAATGGCTGTTATATCAACTTAGATGCTTCTTCTGTGTTCCACTATGGTGCTTTTAGTGTCTCCGCATACCGCAGAACGCGACATAGCTTTGCAGAAGATAAATGTAACCCTTTCAGATAGATGAGCGGCCAATGTAACCACCTTGCTTTAAGTCGATTCGATAACAAATAAAGAAAACGGACTGATTTCTCAGGTTTTTGCTATATATGAACACTTTTCACATTCTCCCGTGCAACGCGGCTTCTAGTCTTCCTTTCAAGCAAAATCTTAAGGTCCTAGCTCATGTCCAAGGCATCAAAGAAGGGTAAAAGGTCAAAAATCGATAACTAAAACTTGAATTGTACTGTTTCTTACTGCCTATTACATCAACTTAGAAGTTTCTTCTGTGTCCTACTATGTTGCTTTTAGTGTCTCCGTATACCGCAGCACGCGACGTAGCTTTGCAGACGATAAATGTAACCGTTTCAGAGAGAAGCGCGACCAAAGTGATGATCTGGCTTAAAGTCGATTTGATAACAAATGACGAAAACTAGCGAATTTCTCATGTTTTATTTACATATGAACACTTTTCACATTTTCTCGTGCAACGCAGCTGCTAGTTCACCTTTCATGCAAAATCTTAAGGTTCTAGCTCATGTCCCAGGTACCAAAGCCGGCTAAAAAGTCAATAATCGATCACTAAAACTTAATTTGTACTACTTCATACTAGCTATTACATCAACTTAGAAGCTTCATCTGTGTTCTACTATGGTGCTTTTAGTGTCTCTGCATACCGCAGCACGCGACATAGCTTTTCAGACGATAAATGTAACTGTTTCAGACAGAACTGCGGCCAATGTGACGATCTGGCTTTAAATCGATTCGATAACAAATGACGAAAACGGACGGATTTCTCAGGTTTTTACTACATATGATCACTTTTCAGATTATCCCACGCAACGCGGCTGCTAGTCCTCCTTTCATGCCAAATCTTAAGTTCCTAGCTCATGTCCAAGGCACCAAAGCCAGCTAAAAAGTCAATAATCGATACCTAAAACTTGAATTGTACTACTTCTTACTAGCTATTACATCAACTTAGAAGCTTCATCTGTGTTCTACTATGGTGCTTTTAGTGTCTCCACATACCGAAGCCCGCGACATAGCTTTGGAGACGATAAGTACAACCATTTCAGAGTGAAGGGCGGCAACGTGACGATCTGGCTTTAAGTCGATTCGATAACAAATGACGAAAACGGACGGATTTCTCAGGTTTTTACTACATATGAATACGTTTCACATTGTCCCTAGCAACGCGGCAGCCAGTCCTCCATTTATGCAAAATCGTAAGGTCCTAGCTCATGTCCAAGGCACCAAAGCCGACTATAAAGGCAATAATCGATAACCGAAACTTGATTGGTACTGCTTCTTACTTTCTATTACATCAACTTGGAAGATTCGTCTGTGTTCTACTATGGTGCTTTTAGTGTCTCCGCATACCGCAGAACGCGACATAGCTTTGCAGACGATATACGTCACCGTTTAATAGTGATGAGCGGCCAATGAGACGATCTGACATTAAGTCGAATGGATAACAAATGACGAGAACGGACTGATTTCTCATGTTTTTGCTACATAGGAACACTTTTCACATTCTCCCGTGCAACGCGGCTGATAGTCTTCCTTTCAAGCAAAATCTTAAGGTCCTAGCTCATGTCCAAGGCACCAAAGAAGGGTAAAAGTTCAATAATCGATAACTAAAACTTGAATTATACTGTTTCTTAATGGCTGTTATATCAACTTAGATGCTTCTTCTGTGTTCCACTATGGTGCTTTTAGTGTCTCCGCATACCGCAGAACGCGACATAGCTTTGCAGAAGATAAATGTAACCCTTTCAGATAGATGAGCGGCCAATGTAACCACCTTGCTTTAAGTCGATTCGATAACAAATAAAGAAAACGGACTGATTTCTCAGGTTTTTGCTATATATGAACACTTTTCACATTCTCCCGTGCAACGCGGCTTCTAGTCTTCCTTTCAAGCAAAATCTTAAGGTCCTAGCTCATGTCCAAGGCATCAAAGAAGGGTAAAAGGTCAAAAATCGATAACTAAAACTTGAATTGTGCTGTTTCTTACTGCCTATTACATCAACTTAGAAGTTTCTTCTGTGTCCTACTATGTTGCTTTTAGTGTCTCCGTATACCGCAGCACGCGACATAGCTTTGCAGACGATAAATGTAACCGTTTCAGAGAGAAGCGCGACCAAAGTGATGATCTGGCTTAAAGTCGATTTGATAACAAATGACGAAAACTAGCGAATTTCTCATGTTTTATTTACATATGAACACTTTTCACATTTTCTCGTGCAACGCAGCTGCTAGTTCACCTTTCATGCAAAATCTTAAGGTTCTAGCTCATGTCCCAGGTACCAAAGCCGGCTAAAAAGTCAATAATCGATCACTAAAACTTGATTTGTACTGCTTCTTACTGGCTATTACATCAACTTGGAAGCTTCGTCTGTGTTCTACTATTGTGCTTTTAGTGTCTCCTCATACCGCAGAACGCGACATAGCTTTGCAGACGTTATATGTCACCGTTTAAGAATGATGCGCGGCCAGTGAGACGATCTGACATTAAGTCGATTCAATAACAAATGACGAAAGCGGACTGATTTCTCATGTTTTTGCTACATATGAACACTTTTCATATTCTCCCGTGCAATGCGGCTGCTAGTCTTCCTTTCAAACAAAATCTTAACGTCCTAGCTCATGTCCAAGGCACCAAAGTAGGGTAAAAGTTCAATAATCGATTACAAAACTTGAATTGTACTGTTTCTTACTGGCTATTACATCAACTTAGAAGCTTCTTCTATGTTCTACCATGGTGCTTTTAGTGTCTCCGCATACTGCAGCACGCGCCATAGCTTAGCAGTCGATAAATGTAACCATTTCAGAGAGAAGAGCGGCCAAAGTAACAACCTTGCTTTAAGTCGATTCGATAACAAATAAAGAAAACGGACGGATTTCTCAGGTTTTTGCTATATATGAACACTTTTCACATTCTCCCGTGCAACGCGGCTTCTAGTCTTCCTTTCATGCAAAATCTTAATGTCCTAGCTATTGTCCAAGGCACCAAAGTAGGGTAAAAGTTCAATAATCGATAACAAAACTTGAATTTTACTGTTTCTTACTGGCTATTACGTCAACTTAGAAGCTTCTTCTATGTTCTACTATGGTGCTTTTTGTGTCTCCGCATACCGCAGCACGCGACATAGCTTTGCAGACGATATATGTCACCGTATAAGAGTGATGAGCGGCCAATGAGACGATCTGACATTAAGTCGATAGGATAACAAATGACGAAAATGGACTGATTACTCATGTTCTTGCTACATATGAACCCTATCCACAGTCTCCCGTGCAACTCGGCTGTTAGTCTTCCTTTCAAGCCAAATCTTAAGGTCCTAGCCCATGTCCAAGGCACCAAAGTTGGGTAAAAGGTCAATAATCGATAACATAACTTGAATTGTACTGTTTCTTACTTTCTATTATATTAACTTAGAAGTTTCTTCTGTGTTCTACTATGGTGCTTTTAGTGTCTCCGCATACCGCAGCACGCGACATAGCTTTGCAGAAGATAAATGTAACCGTTTCAGAGAGAAGAGGGGCCAATGTAACAACCTTGCTTTACGTCGATTCGATAACAAATGACGAAAACGGACGGATTTCTCAGGTTTTTACTACATATGAACACTTTTCACATTCTCCCGTGCAACGCGGCTGCTAGTCCTCTTTTCATGCAGAATCTTAAAGTCCTAGCTCATGTCCAAGGCACCAAAGCCAGCTAAAAAGTCAATAATCGATACCTAAAACTTGAATTGTACTACTTCTTACTAGCTATTACATCAACTTAGAAGCTTCATCTGTGTTCTACTATGGTGCTTTTAGTGTCTCCACATACCGAAGCCCGCGACATAGCTTTGGAGACGATAAGTACAACCATTTCAGAGGGAAGAGCGGCAATGTGACGATCTGGCTTTAAGTCGATTCGATAACAAATGACGAAAACGGACGGATTTCTCAGGTTTTTACTACATATGAATACGTTTCACATTGTCCCTAGCAACGCGGCAGCTAGTCCTCCATTTATGCAAAATCGTAAGGTCCTAGCTCATGTCCAAGGCACCAAAGAAGGGTAAAATTTCAATAATCGATAACTAAAACTTGAATTGTACTGTTTCTTAATGGCTGTTATATCAACTTAGATGCTTCTTCTGTGTTCCACTATGGTGCTTTTAGTGTCTACGCATACCGCAGAACGCGACATAGCTTTGCAGAAGATAAATGTAACCCTTTCAGATAGATGAGCGGCCAATGTAACCACCTTGCTTTAAGTCGATTCGATAACAAATAAAGAAAACGGACGGATTTCTCAGGTTTTTGCTATATATGAACACTTTTCACATTCTCCCGCGCTACGCGGCTGCTAGTCTTTCTTTCATGCAAATCGTAAGGTCCTAGCTCATGTCCAAGGCATCAAAGAAGGGTAAAAGGTCAAAAATCGATAACTAAAACTTGTATTGTACTGTTTCTTACTGGCTATTACATCAACTTAGAAGTTTCTTCTGTGTCCTACTATGTTGCTTTTAGTGTCTCCGCATACCGCAGCACGCGACATAGCTTTGCAGGCGATAAATGTAACCGTTTCAGAGAGAAGCGCGACCAAAGTGATGATCTAGCTTAAAGTCGATTTGATAACAAATGACGAAAACTAGCGAATTTCTCATGTTTTATTTACATATGAACACTTTTCACATTTTCTCGTGCAACGCAGCTGCTAGTTCACCTTTCATGCAAAATCGTAAGGTTCTAGCTCATGTTCCAGGTACCAAAGCCGGCTAAAAAGTCAATAATCGATCACTAAAACTTGATTTGTACTGCTTCTTACTGGCTATTACATCAACTTGGAAGGTTCGTCTGTGTTCTACTATTGTGCTTGTAGTGTCTCCTCATACCGCAGAACGCGACATAGCTTTGCAGACGATATATGTCACCGTTTAAGAATGATGCGCGGCCAGTGAGACGATCTGACATTAAGTCGATTCAATAACAAATGACGAAAGCGGACTGATTTCTAATGTTTTTGCTACATATGAACACTTTTCACATTCTCCCGTGCAACGCGGCTGATAGTCTTCCTTTCAAGCAAAATCTTAACGTCCTAGCTCATGTCCAAGGCACCAAAGTAGGGTAAACGTTCAATAATCGATTACAAAACTTGAATTGTACTGTTTCTTACTGGCTATTACATCAACGTAGAAGCTTCTTCTATGTTCTACCATGGTGTTTTTAGTGTCTCCGCATACTGCAGCACGCGCCATAACTTAGCAGTCGATAAATGTAACCATTTCAGAGAGAAGAGCGGCCAATGTAACAACCTTGCTTTAAGTCGATTCGATAACAAATAAAGAAAACGGACGGATTTCTCAGGTTTTTGCTATATATGAACACTTTTCACATTCTCCCGTGCAACGCGGCTTCTAGTCTTCCTTTCATGCAAAATCTTAAGGTCCTAGCTATTGTCCAAGGCACCAAAGAAGGGTAAAAGTTCAATAATCGATAACTAAAACTTGAATTGTACTGTTTCTTAATGGCTGTTATATCAACTTAGATGCTTCTTATGTGTTCTACTATGGTGCTTTTAGTGTCTCTGCATACCGCAGCACGCGACATAGCTTTGCAGACGATAAATGTAACCGTTTCAGACAGAAGAGCGGCCAATGTGACGATCCGGCTTTAAGTCGATTCGATAACAAATGACGAAAAGGGACCGATTTCTCAGGTTTTTACTTCATATGAACACTTTTCACATGCTCCACTGCAACGCTACTGCTAGTCCTCCTTTCATACAAAATCTTAAGTTCCTAGCTCCGGTTCAAAGCACCAAAGAAGGGTAAAAAGTTAATAATCGATACCTAAAACTTGAATTGTACTACTTCTTACTGCCTTTTTACATCAACTTAGGAGCTTCATCTGTTTTCTACTATGGTGCTTTTAGTGTCTCCACATACCGCAGCACGCGACATAGCTTTGCAGACGATAAATGTAACCGTTACAGAGAGAAAAGTGGCCAATGTGACGATCTGGCTTTAAGTCGATTCTATAACAAATGACGAAAACGGACGGATTTCTCAGGTTTTTACAACATATGAACACTTTTCACATTCTCCCGTGCGACGCGGCTGCTAGTCCTCCTTTCATGCAAAATCTTAAGTTCCTAGCTCATGTCTAGGCACCAAAGAAGGGTAAAAAGTCAATAATCGATACCTAAAACTTGAATTGTACTAATTCTTACTGGCTATTACATCAACTTAGAAGCTTCATCTGTGTTCTACTATAGTGCTTTTAGTGTCTCCACATACCGCAGCACGCGACATAGCTTTGCAGACGATAAATGTAACCGTTTCAGACAGAAGAGCGGCCAATGTGACGATCCGGCTTTAAGTCGATTCGATAACAAATGACGATAACGGACGGATTTCTCAGGTTTTTACTACATATGAACACTTTTCACATTCTCCCTGGCAACGCGGCTGCTAGTCCTCTTTTCATGCAAAATGTTAAGGTCCTAGCTCATGTCCAAGGCAACAGAGCCAGCTAAAAAGTCAATAATCGATAACTAAAACTTGAATTGTACTACTTCTTACTGGCTATTACGTCAACTTAGAAGCTTCATCTGTGTTCTACTATGGTGCTTTTAGTGTCTGCGCATACCGCAGCACGCGACATAGCTTTGCAGACGATAAGTACAACCGTTTCAGAGAGAAGCGCGGCCAATGTGACGATCTGGCTTTAAGTCGATTCGATAACAAATGACGAAAACGGACGGATTTCTTAGGCTTTTACTACATATGAACACTTTTCACATTCTCCCGCGCATCGCATCTGCCAGTCCTACTTTCATGCAAATTCTGAATTTCCTAGGTCATGTCCAAGGCACCAAAGAAGGGTAAAAAGTCAATAATCGATACCAAAAACTTAAATTGTAATACTTCTTACTGGCTATTACATCAACTTAGAAGCTTCATCTGTGTTCTACTATTGTGCATTTAGTGTCTCTGCATACCGCATTACGCGACTTAGCTTTGCAGACGATAAGTACAACCCTTTCAGACAGAAGAGCGTCCAATGTGACGATCCGGCTTTAAGTCGATTCGATAACAAATGACGAATACGGACGGATTTCTCAGCTTTATATAACATATGAACATTTTTCACATTCTCCTGTGCAACGCGGCTGCTAATCATCCTTTCATGCAAAATCTTAAGTTCCTAGCTCATGTCCAAGGTACCAAAGAAGGGTAAAAAGTCAATAATCGATAACAAAAACTTGAATTGTACTACTTCATACTGGCTATTACATCAACTTAGAAGCTTCATCTGTGTTCTACTATGGTGCTTTTAGTGTCTCTACATACCGCAGCACGCGACATAGCTTTGCAGACGATAAATGTAACCTTTTCAGACAGAACTGCGGCCAATGTGCCGATCTGGCTTTAAGTCTATTCGATAACAAACGACGAAAACGGACGGATTTCTCAGGTTTTTAATACGTATGAACACTTCTCACTTTCTTCCGTGCAACGCTACTGCTAGTCCTCCTTTCATACAAAATCTTAAGTTCCTAGCTCCTGTTCAAAGCACCAAAGAAGGGTAAAATGTTAATAATCGATACCTAAAACTAGAATTGTACTACTCCTTACTGGCTTTTACATCAGCTTAGAAGCTTCATCTGTGTTCTACTATGGTGCTTTTTGTGTCTCCGCATACCGCAGCACGCGACATAGCTTTGCAGACGATAAGTACAACCGTTTCAGAGAGAAGAGCGGCCTATGTGACGATCTGGCTTTATGTCGATTCCATAACAAATGACGAAAACCGACGGATTTCTCAGGTTTTTACTACATATGAACACTTTTCACATTCTCCCATGCAACTCGGCTGCAAGTCCACCCTTCTTGCAGAATCTTAAGGTCCTAGCTCATGTCCAATGCACCAAAGCCAGCTAAAAAGTCAATAATCGATACCTAAAACTTGAATTGTACTACTTCTTACTGGCCATTACAACAACTTAGAAGCATCTTCTGTGTTCTACTATGGTGCTTTTAGTGTCTCCGCATACCGCAGAACGCGACATAGCTTTGCAGACGATAAGTACATCCGTTTCAGAGAGAAGAGCGGCCAATGTGACGATCTGGCTTTAAGTCGATTCGATAACAAATGACGAATACGGAAGGATTTCCCAGGTATCACTACATATGAACACTTTTCACATTATCCCGTGCATCGCGGCTGCTAGTCCTCCTTTCATGCAATATCTTAAGTTCCTAGGTCATGTCCAAGGCACCAAAGATGGGTAAAAAGTCAATAAACTATAACAAAAACTTGAATTGTACTACTTCTTACTGGCTATTACATAAACTTAGAAGCTTCATCTGTGTTCTACTATGGTGCTTTTAGTGTCTCCGCATACCGCAGCACGCGACATAGCTTTGCAGACGATAAGTACAACCGTTTCAGAGAGATGAGCGGCCAATGTGACGATCTGGCTTTAAGACGATTCGATAACAAATGACGATAACGGACGGATTTCTCAGGTTTTTACTACATATGAACACTTTTCACATTCTCCCGTGCCACTCGGCTGCTAGTCCTCCTTTCATGCAAAATGTTAAGTTCCTAGCTCATGTCCAAGGCACCAAAGCCAGTTAAAAAGTCAATAATCGATAACTAAGACTTGAATTGTACTACTTCTTACTGGCTATTACATCAACTTAGAAGCTTCATCTGTGTTCTACTGTGGTGCTTTTTGTGTCTCCGCATACCGCAGCACGCGACATAGCTTTGCAGACGATAAGTACAACCGTTTCAGAGAGAAGAGCGGCCAATGTGCCGATCTGGCTCTAAGTCGATTCGATAACAAATGAAGAAAACGGACGGATTTCTCAGGTTTTTACTACATACCAACACTTTTCACTTTCTCCCGTGCAACGCTTCTGCTAGTCCTCCTTTCATGCAGAATCTTAAGGTCCTAGCTCATGCCCAAGGTACCAAAGAAGGGTAAAAATTCAATAAACGATAACAAAAACTTGAATTGTACTACTTCAAACTAGCTATTACATCAACATAGAAGCTTCATCTGTGTTCTACTATGGTACTTTTAGTGTCTCTGCATACCGCAGCACGCGACATAGCTTTGCAGACGATAAATGTAACCGTTTCAGACAGAACTGCGGCCAATGTGACGATCTGGCTTTAAGTCGATTCGATAACAAATGACGAAACCGGAAGGATTTCTTAGGTTTTTACTACATACAAACACTTTTCACATTCTCACATGCAACGCGGCTGCTAGTGCTCCTTTCATGCAAAATCTTAAGTTCCTAGCTCATGTCCTAGGCACCAAAGAAGGGTAAAAAGTCAATAATCGATACCTAAAACTTGAATTGTACTACTTCATACTGGCTATTACATAAACTTAGAAGCTTCATCTGTGTTCTACTATGGTGCTTTTAGTGTCTCCGCATACCGCAGCACGCGACATAGCTTTGCAGACGATAAATGTAACCGTTTACGACAGAACTGCGGCCAATGTGACGATCTGGCTATAAGTCGATTCGATAACAAATGACGAAAACGGACGGATTTCTCAGGTTTTTACTACGTATGAACACTATTCACTTTCTCCCGTGCAACTCGGCTGCTAGTCCTCCTTTCATGCAAAATGTTAAGGTCCTAGCTCATGTATAAGGCAAAATCTTAAGTTCCTAGCTCATGTCCTAGGCACCAAAGAAGGGTAAAAAGTCAATAATCGATACCTAAAACTTGAATTGTACTACTTCATACTGGCTATTACATAAACTTAGAAGCTTCATCTGTGTTCTACTATGGTGCTTTTAGTGTCTCCGCATACCGCAATAAGACAATAATCGAGAACTAAAACTTGAATTGTACTACTTCTTACTCGCTATTACATCAACTTAGAAGCTTCATCTGTGTTCTACTATCGTGCTTTTTGTGTCTCCGCATACCGCAGCACGCGACATAGCTTTGCAGACGATAAGTACAACCCTTTCAGACAGAAGAGCGGCCAATGTGACGATCTGGCTTTAAGTCGATTCGATAACAAATGACGAAAACGGACGGATTTCTCAGGTTTTTACTATATATGAACACTTTTCAGAGTCTCCAGTGCAACGCTACTGCTAGTCCTCCTTTCATACAAAATCTTAAGTTCCTAGCTCCTGTTCAAAGCACCAAAAAAGGGTAAAAAGTTAATAATCGATACCTAAAACTAGAATTGTACTACTCCTTACTGGCTTTTACATCAGCTTAGAAGCTTCATCTGTGTTCTACTATGGTGCTTTTAGTGTCTCCGCATACCGCAGCACGCGACATAGCTTTGCAGACGATAAGTACAACCGTTTCAGAGGGAAGAGCGGCCTATGTGACGATCTGGCTTTAAGTCGATTCGATAACAAATGACGAAACCGGAAGGATTTCTTAGGTTTTTACTACATACAAACACTTTTCACATTCTCACATGCAACGCGGCTGCTAGTGCTCCTTTCATGCAAAATCTTAAGTTCCTAGCTCATGTCCTAGGCACCAAAGAAGGGTAAAAAGTCAATAATCGATACCTAAAACTTGAATTGTACTACTTCATACTGGCTATTACATAAACTTAGAAGCTTCATCTGTGTTCTACTATGGTGCTTTTAGTGTCTCCGCATACCGCAGCACGCGACATAGCTTTGCAGACGATAAATGTAACCGTTTAAGACAGAACTGCGGCCAATGTGACGATCTGGCTATAAGTCGATTCGATAACAAATGACGAAAACGGACGGATTTCTCAGGTTTTTACTACGTATGAACACTATTCACTTTCTCCCGTGCAACTCGGCTGCTAGTCCTCCTTTCATGCAAAATGTTAAGGTCCTAGCTCATGTATAAGGCAAAATCTTAAGTTCCTAGCTCATGTCCTAGGCACCAAAGAAGGGTAAAAAGTCAATAATCGATACCTAAAACTTGAATTGTACTACTTCATACTGGCTATTACATAAACTTAGAAGCTTCATCTGTGTTCTACTATGGTGCTTTTAGTGTCTCCGCATACCGCAATAAGACAATAATCGAGAACTAAAACTTGAATTGTACTACTTCTTACTCGCTATTACATCAACTTAGAAGCTTCATCTGTGTTCTACTATCGTGCTTTTTGTGTCTCCGCATACCGCAGCACGCGACATAGCTTTGCAGACGATAAGTACAACCCTTTCAGACAGAAGAGCGGCCAATGTGACGATCTGGCTTTAAGTCGATTCGATAACAAATGACGAAAACGGACGGATTTCTCAGGTTTTTACTATATATGAACACTTTTCAGAGTCTCCAGTGCAACGCTACTGCTAGTCCTCCTTTCATACAAAATCTTAAGTTCCTAGCTCCTGTTCAAAGCACCAAAAAAGGGTAAAAAGTTAATAATCGATACCTAAAACTAGAATTGTACTACTCCTTACTGGCTTTTACATCAGCTTAGAAGCTTCATCTGTGTTCTACTATGGTGCTTTTAGTGTCTCCGTATACCGCAGCACGCGACATTGCTTTGCAGACGATAAGTACAACCGTTTCAGAGAGAAGAGCGGCCAATTTGACGATCTTTCTTTAAGTCGATTCGATAACAAATGACGAAAATGGACGGATTTCTCAGGTTTTTACACATATGAACACTTTTCACATTCTCCCGCGCATCGCGGCTGCTAGTCCTCATTTCATGCAGAATCATCAGGTCCTAGCTCATGTCAAAGGCACCAAAGCCAGCTAAAATTAAATAATCGATACCAAAACTTTAATTGTACTACTTCTTACTGTCTATTACATCAACGTAGATGCTTCAGCTGTGTTTTACTATGGTGCTTTTAGTGTCTCCGCATACCGCAACAAGCGACATAGCTTTGCAGACGATAAGTACAACCGTTTCAGAGAGAAGAGCGGCCAATTTGACGATCTTTCTTTAAGTCGATTCGATAACAAATGACGAAAATGGACGGATTTCTCAGGTTTTTACACATATGAACACTTTTCACATTCTCCCGCGCATCGCGGCTGCTAGTCCTCCTTTCATGCAAAATCTTAAGTTCCTAGCTCATCTCCAAGGCACCAAAGCCAGTTAAAAAGTCAATAATCGATAAATAAAACTTGAATTGTACTACTTCTTACTGGCTATTACATCAACTTAGAAGCTTCATCTGTGTTTTAATGTGGTGCTTTTAGTGTCTCCACATACCGCAGCACGTGACATAGCTTTGCAGACGATAAATGTAACCGTTTCAGAGAGAAAAGGGGCCAATGTGACGATCTGGCTTTAAGTCGATTCGATAACAAATGACGAAAACGGACGGATTACTCAGGCTTTTACTACATATGAACACTTTTCACATTCTCCCGCGCATCGCGGCTGCTAGTCCTCCTTTCATGCAAAATCTTAAGTTCCTAGCTCATGTCCAAGGCACGAAAGCCAGTTAAAAAGTCAATAATCGATAACTAAAACTTGAATTGTACTACTTCTTACTGCCTATTACATCAGCTTAGAAGCTTCATCTGTGTTCTACTGTGGTGCTTTTAGTGTCTCCGCATACCGCAGCACGCGACATATCTTTGCAGACGATAAGTACAACCGTTTCAGAGAGAAGAGCGGCCAATGTGACGACCTTGCTTTAAGTCGATTCGATATCAAATGACGAATACGGACGGATTTCTCAGCTTTATCCCACATATGAACACTTTTCACATTCTCCCGTGCAACGCGGCTGCTAGTCATCCTTTCATGCAAAATGTTAAGGTCCTAGCTCATGTCCAATGCACCAGAACCAGCTAAGAAGTCAAAAATCGATAACTAAAACTTGAATTGTACTATTTCTTACTGGCTATTACATCAACTTAGAAGCTCATTTGTGTTCTACTATGGTGCTTTTAGTGTCTCCACATACCGCAGCACGCGACACAGCCATGCAGACGATAAATGTAACCGTTTCAGAGAGAAGAGCGGCCAATGTGACGATCTGGCTTTAAGTCGATTCGATAACAAATGACAAAAATGGACGGATTTCTCAGGTTTTTACTACGTATGAACACTTTTCACACTCTCCCGTGCAACTCGGCTGCTAGTCCTCCTTTCATGCAGAATCTTAAGGTCCTAGCTCATGTCCAAGGCACCAAAGCCAGCTAAAAAGTCAATAATCGATACCTAAAATTTGAATTGTACTACTTCTTACTGGCTATTACCTCAACATAGAAGCTTCATCTGTGTTCTACTGTGGTGCTTTTAGTGTCTCCGGATACCGCAGCACGCGACATAGCTTTGCAGACGATAAGTACAACCGTTTCAGAGAGAAGAGCGGCCAATGTGACGATCTGGCTTTAAGTCGATTCGATAACAAATGACGAAAACGGACGGATTTCTCAGGCTTTTACTACATATGAACACTTTTCACATTCTCCCGCGCATCGCGGCTGCTAGTCCTCCTTTCATGCAAAATCTTAAGTTCCTAGGTCATGTCCAAGGCACCAAAGAAGGGTAAAAAGTCAATAATCGATACCAAAAACTTGAATTGTAATACTTCTTACTGGCTATTACATCAACTTAGAAGCTTCATCTGTGTTCTACTATGGTGCTTTTCGTGTCTCTGCATACCGCAGAACGCAACATAGCATTGCAGACGATAAATGTAACTGTTTCAGACAGAACTGCGGCCAATGTGACGATCTGGCTTTAAGTCGATTCGATAACAAATGACGAATACGGACTTATTTCTCAGCTTTATACCACATATGAACACTTTTCACATTCTCCAGTGCAACGTGGCTGCTAGTCATCCTTTTATGCAAAATCTTAAGTTCCTAGCTCATGTCCAAGGTAAAAAAGAAGGGTAAAAAGTCAATAATCGATAACAAAAACTTGAATTGTACTACTTCATACTAGCTATTACATCAACTTAGAAGCTTCATCTGTGTTCTACTATGGTGGTTTTAGTGTCTCTGCATACCGCAACACGCGACATAGCTTTGCAGACGATAAATGTAACCGTTTCAGACAGAACTGCGGCTAATGTGACGATCTGGCTTTAAGTCGATTCGATAACAAATGACGAAAACGGACGGATTTCCCAGGTTTTTACTACAGATGAACAATTTTCACATTCTCCCGTGCTACTCGGCTGATAGTCCTCCTTTCATGCAAAATGTTACGGTCCTAGCTCATGTCCAAGGCACCAAAGGCAGTTAAAAAGTCAATAATCGATAACTAAAACATGAATTGTACTACTTCTTACTGGCTATTACATCAACTTAGAAGCTTCATCTGTGTTCTACTATGGTGCTTTTAGTGTCTCCGCATACCGCAGCACGCGACATAGCTTTGCAGACAAAAAGTAAAACCGTTTCAGAGAGAAGAGCGGCCTATGTGACGATCTGGCTTTAAGTCGATTCGATAACAAATGACGAATACGGAGAGATTTCTCAGGTTTTACTACATACGAACACTTTTCCCATTCTCCCGTGCAACGCGGCTGCTAGGCCTCCTTTCATGCAAAATCTTAAGTTCCTAGCTCATGTCCAAGGCACCAAAGAAGGGTAAAAAGTCAATAATCGATACCTAAGACTTGAATTGTACTAGTACTTACAAGCTATTACATCAACTTAGGAGCTTCATCTGTGTTCTACTATGGTGCTTTTAATGTCTCTGCATACCGCAGCACGCGACATAGCTTTGCAGACGATAAGTACAACCGTTTCAGAGAGAAGAGCGGCCAATGTGACGATCTGGCTTAAGTCGATTCGATATCAAATGACAATTACGGACGGATTTCTCAGCTTTATACCACATATGAACACTTTTCACATTCTCCCGTGCAACGCGGCTGCTAGTCATCCTTTCATGCAAAATATTATGGTCCTAGCTCATGTCCAAGGCACCAGAACCAGCTAAGAAGTCAATAATCGATAACTAAAACTTGAATTGTACAATTTCTTACTGGCTATTACATCAACTTAGAAGCTCATCTGTGTTCTACTATGGTGCTTTTAGTGTCTCCACATACCGCAGCACGCGACACAGCCATGCAGACGATAAATGTAACCGTTTCAGAGAGAAGAGCGGCCTATGTGACGATCTGGGTTTAAGTCGATTCGATAACAAATGACGAAAATGGACGGATTTCTCAGGTTTTTACTACGTATGGACACCTCATCACACTCTCCCGTGCAACTCGGCTGCTAGTCCTCCTTTCATGCAGAATCTTAAGGTCCTAGCTCATGTCCAAGGCACCAAAGCCAGCAAAAAAGTCAATAATCGATAACTGAAATTTGAATTGTACTACTTCTTACTGGCTATTACATCAACATAGAAGCTTCATCTGTGTTCTACTATGGTGCTTTTAGTGTCGCCGGATACCGCAGCACGCGACATAGCTTTGCAGACGATAAGTACAACCGTTTCAGAGAGAAGAGCGGCCAATGTGACGATCTGGCTTTAAGTCGATTCGATAACAAATGACGAAAACGGTCGGATTTCTCAGGCTTTTACTACATATGAACACTTTTCACATTCTCCCGCGCATCGCGGCTGCTAGTCCTCCTTTCATGCAAAATCTTAAGTTCCTAGGTCATGTCCAAGGCACCAAAGAAGGGTAAAAAGTCAATAATCGATACCAATAACTTGAATTGTAATACTTCTTACTGGCTATTACATCAACTTAGAAGCTTCATCTGTGTTCTACTATTGTGCTTTTAGTGTCTCCACATACCGCAGCACGCGACATAGCTTTGCAGACGATAAGTACAACCGTTTCAGAGAGAAGAGCGGCCAATGTGACGATCTGGCTTTGAGTCGATTCGATAAAAAACGACGAATACGGACGGATTTCTCGGCTTTATCCCGCATATGAACACTTTTCACATTCTCCCGTGCAACGCGGCTGCTAGTCATCCTTTCATGCAAAATCTTAAGTTCCTAGTTCATATCCAAGGTACCAAAGAATGGTAAAAAGTCAATAATTGATAACAAAAACTTGAACTGTACTACTTCATACTAGCTATTACATCAACTTAGAAGCTTGATTTGTGTTCTACTATGGTGCTTTTAGTGTCTCTGCATACCGCAGAAGACGATATAGCTTTGCAGACGATAAGTACAACCGTTTCAGAGAGAAGAGCGGCCTATGTGACGATCTGGCTTTAAGTTGATTCGATAACAAATGACGAATACGGACAGATTTCTCAGGTTTTACTACATACGAACACTTTTCACATTCTCCCGTGCAACGCGGCTGCTAGGCCTCCTTTCATGCAAAATCTTAAGTTCCTAGCTCATGTCCAAGGCACCAAAGAAGGGTAAAAAGTCAATAATCGATAACAAAAACTTGAATTGTACTACTTCATACTGGCTATTACATAAACTTAGAAGCTTCTACTATGGTGCTTTTAGTGTCTCCGCATACCGCAGCACGCGACATAGCTTTGCAGACGATAAATGTAACCGTTTAAGACAGAACTGCGGCCAATGTGACGATCTGGCTTTAAGTCGATTCGATAACAAGTGACGAAAACCTACGGATTTCTCAAGTTTTTACTACGTATGAACACTTTTCACATTCTCCCATGCAACTCGGCTGCTAGTCCTCATTTCATGCAGAATCATCAGGTCCTAGCTCATGTCAAAGGCACCAAAGCCAGCTAAAATTCAATAATCGATACCAAAACTTTAATTGTACTACTTCTTACTGTCTATTACATCAACTTAGATGCTTCAGCTGTGTTCTACTATGGTGCTTTTAGTGTCTCCGCATACCGCAACAAGCGACATAGCTTTGCAGACGATAAGTACAACCGTTTCAGAGAGAAGAGCGGCCAATTTGACGATCTTTCTTTAAGTCGATTCGATAACAAATGACGAAAATGGACGGATTTCTCAGGTTTTTACTACATATGAACACTTTTCACATTCTCCCGCGCATCGCGGCTGCTAGTCCTCCTTTCATGCAAAATCTTATGTTCCTAGCTCATCTCCAAGGCACCAAAGCCAGTTAAAAAGTCAATAATCGATAAATAAAACTTGAATTGTACTACTTCTTACTGGCTATTACATCAACTTAGAAGCTTCATCTGTGTTCTAATGTGGTGCTTTTAGTGTCTCCACATACCGCAGCACGTGACATAGCTTTGCAGACGATAAATGTAACCGTTTCAGAGAGAAAAGCGGCCAATGTGACGATCTGGCTTTAAGTCGATTCGATAACAAATGACGAAAACGGACGGATTTCTCAGGCTTTTACTACATATGAACACTTTTCACATTCTCCCGCGCATCGCGGCTGCTAGTCCTCCTTTCATGCAAAATCTTAAGTTCCTAGCTCATGTCCAAGGCACGAAAGCCAGTTAAAAAGTCAATAATCGATAACTAAAACTTGAATTGTACTACTTCTTACTGGCTATTACATCAACTTAGAAGCTTCATCTGTGTTCTACTGTGGTGCTTTTAGTGTCTCCGCATACCGCAGCACGCGACATAGCTTTGCAGCCGATAAGTACAACCGTTTCAGAGAGAAGAGCGGCCAATGTGACGACCTTGCTTTAAGTCGATTCGATATCAAATGACGAATACGGACGGATTTCTCAGCTTTATCCCACATATGAACACTTTTCACATTCTCCCGTGCAACGCGGCTGCTAGTCATCCTTTCATGCAAAATGTTAAGGTCCTAGCTCATGTCCAAGGCACCAGAACCAGTTAAGAAGTCAAAAATCGATAACTAAAACTTGAATTGTACTATTTCTTACTGGCTATTACATCAACATAGTAGCTCATCTGTGTTCTACTATGGTGCTTTTAGTGTCTCCACATACCGCAGCACGCGACACAGCCATGCAGACGATAAATGTAACCGTTTCAGAGATAAGAGCGGCCAATGTGACGATCTGGCTTTAAGTCGATTCGATAACAAATGACAAAAATGGACGGATTTCTCAGGTTTTTACTACGTATGAACACTTTTCACACTCTCCCGTGCAACTCGGCTGCTAGTCCTCCATTCATGCAGAATCTTAAGGTCCTAGCTCATGTCCAAGGCACCAAAGCCAGCTAAAAAGTCAATAATCGATACCTAAAATTTGAATTGTACTACTTCTTACTGGCTATTACATCAACATAGAAGCTTCATCTGTGTTCTACTGTGGTGCTTTTAGTGTCTCCGGATACCGCAGCACGCGACATAGCTTTGCAGACGATAAGTACAACCGTTTCAGAGAGAAGAGCGGCCAATGTGACGATCTGGCTTTAAGTCGATTCGATAACAAATGACGAAAACGGATGGATTTCTCAGGCTTTTACTACATATGAACACTTTTCACATTCTCCCGCGCATCGCGGCTGCTAGTCCTCCTTTCATGCAAAATCTTAAGGTCCTAGGTCATGTCCAAGGCACCAAAGAAGGGTAAAAAGTCAATAATCGATACCAAAAACTTGAATTGTGATACTTCTTACTGGCTATTACATCAACTTAGAAGCTTCATCTGTGTTCTACTATGGTGCTTTTCGTGTCTCTGCATACCGCAGAATGCGACATAGCTTTGCAGACGATAAATGTAACTGTTTCAGACAGAACTGCGGCCAATGTGACGATCTGGCTTTAAGTCGATTCGATAACAAATGACGAATACGGACTTATTTCTCAGCTTTATACCACATATGAACACTTTTCACATTCTCCCGTGCTACTCGGCTGATAGTCCTCCTTTCATGCAAAATGTTACGGTCCTAGCTCTTGTCCAAGGCACCAAAGGCAGTTAAAAAGTCAATAATCGATAACTAAAACATGAATTGTACTACTTCTTACTGGCTATTACCTCATCTTAGAAGCTTCATCTGTGTTCTACTATGGTGCTTTTAGTGTCTCCGCATACCGCAGCAAGCGACATAGGTTTGCAGACGATAAGTACAACCGTTTCAGAGAGAAGAGCGGCCTATGTGACGATCTGGCTTTAAGTCGATTCGATAACAAATGACGAATACGGACAGATTTCTCAGGTTTTACTACATACGAACACTTTTCCCATTCTCCCGTGCAACGCGGCTGCTAGGCCTCCTTTCATGCAAAATCTTAAGTTCCTAGCTCATGTCCAAGGCACCAAAGAAGGGTAAAAAGTCAATAATCGATAACAAAAACTTGAATTGTACTACTTCATACTAGCTATTACATCAACTTAGAAGCTTCATCTGTGTTCTACTATGGTGCTTTTAGTGTCTCTGCATACCGCAGCACGCGACATAGCTTTTCAGACGATAAATGTAACTGTTTCAGACAGAACTGCGGCCAATGTGACGATCTGGCTTTAAATCGATTCGATAACAAATGACGAAAACGGACGGATTTCTCAGGTTTTTACTACATATGATCACTTTTCAGATTATCCCACGCAACGCGGCTGCTAGTCCTCCTTTCATGCAAAATCTTAAGTTCCTAGCTCATGTCCAAGGTACCAAAGAAGGGTAAAAAGTCAATAATCGATAACAAAAACTTGAATTGTACTACTTCATACTAGCTATTACATCAACTTAGAAGCTTCATCTGTGTTCTACTATGGTGCTTTTAGTGTCTCTGCATACCGAAGCACGCGACATAGCTTTTGCAGACGATAAATGTTACCGTTTCAGACAGAACTGCGGCTAATGTGACGATCTGGCTTTAAGTCGATTCGATAACAAATGACGAAAACGGACGGATTTCTCAGGTTTTTACTACATATGATCACTTTTCAGATTATCCCACGCAACGCGGCTGCTAGTCCTCCTTTCATGCCAAATCTTAAGTTCCTAGCTCATGTCCAAGGCACCAAAGCCAGCTAAAAAGTCAATAATCGATACCTAAAACTTGAATTGTACTACTTCTTACTAGCTATTACATCAACTTAGAAGCTTCATCTGTGTTCTACTATGGTGCTTTTAGTGTCTCCACATACCGAAGCCCGCGACATAGCTTTGGAGACGATAAGTACAACCATTTCAGAGGGAAGGGCGGCAATGTGACGATCTGGCTTTAAGTCGATTCGATAACAAATGACGAAAACGGACGGATTTCTCAGGTTTTTACTACATATGAATACGTTTCACATTGTCCCTAGCAACGCGGCAGCTAGTCCTCCATTTATGCAAAATCGTAAGGTCCTAGCTCATGTCCAAGGCACCAAAGCCGACTATAAAGGCAATAATCGATAACCGAAACTTGATTGGTACTGCTTCTTACTGGCTATTACATCAACTTGGAAGATTCGTCTGTGTTCTACTATGGTGCTTTTAGTGTCTCCGCATACCGCAGAACGCGACATAGCTTTGCAGACGATATACGTCACCGTTTAATAGTGATGAGCGGCCAATGTGACGATCTGACATTAAGTCGAATGGATAACAAATGACGAAAACGGACTGATTTCTCATGTTTTTGCTACATAGGAACACTTTTCACATTCTCCCGTGCAACGCGGCTGATAGTCTTCCTTTCAAGCAAAATCTTAAGGTCCTAGCTCATGTCCAAGGCACCAAAGAAGGGTAAAAGTTCAATAATCGATAACTAAAACTTGAATTATACTGTTTCTTAATGGCTGTTATATCAACTTAGATGCTTCTTCTGTGTTCCACTATGGTGCTTTTAGTGTCTCCGCATACCGCAGAACGCGACATAGCTTTGCAGAAGATAAATGTAACCCTTTCAGATAGATGAGCGGCCAATGTAACCACCTTGCTTTAAGTCGATTCGATAACAAATAAAGAAAACGGACTGATTTCTCAGGTTTTTGCTATATATGAACACTTTTCACATTCTCCCGTGCAACGCGGCTTCTAGTCTTCCTTTCAAGCAAAATCTTAAGGTCCTAGCTCATGTCCAAGGCATCAAAGAAGGGTACAAGGTCAAAAATCGATAACTAAAACTTGAATTGTACTGTTTCTTACTGCCTATTACATCAACTTAGAAGTTTCTTCTGTGTCCTACTATGTTGCTTTTAGTGTCTCCGTATACCGCAGCACGCGACGTAGCTTTGCAGACGATAAATGTAACCGTTTCAGAGAGAAGCGCGACCAAAGTGATGATCTGGCTTAAAGTCGATTTGATAACAAATGACGAAAACTAGCGAATTTCTCATGTTTTATTTACATATGAACACTTTTCACATTTTCTCGTGCAACGCAGCTGCTAGTTCACCTTTCATGCAAAATCTTAAGGTTCTAGCTCATGTCCCAGGTACCAAAGCCGGCTATAAAGTCAATAATCGATCACTAAAACTTAATTTGTACTACTTCATACTAGCTATTACATCAACTTAGAAGCTTCATCTGTGTTCTACTATGGTGCTTTTAGTGTCTCTGCATACCGCAGCACGCGACATAGCTTTTCAGACGATAAATGTAACTGTTTCAGACAGAACTGCGGCCAATGTGACGATCTGGCTTTAAATCGATTCGATAACAAATGACGAAAACGGAAGGATTTCTCAGGTTTTTACTACATATGATCACTTTTCAGATTATCCCACGCAACGCGGCTGCTAGACCTCCTTTCATGCCAAATCTTAAGTTCCTAGCTCATGTCCAAGGCACTAAAGCCAGCTAAAAAGTCAATAATCGATACCTAAAACTTGAATTGTACTACTTCTTACTAGCTATTACATCAACTTAGAAGCTTCATCTGTGTTCTACTATGGTGCTTTTAGTGTCTCCACATACCGAAGCCCGCGACATAGCTTTGGAGACGATAAGTACAACCATTTCAGAGGGAAGGGCGGCAATGTGACGATCTGGCTTTAAGTCGATTCGATAACAAATGACGAAAACGGACGGATTTCTCAGGTTTTTACTACATATGAATACGTTTCACATTGTCCCTAGCAACGCGGCAGCTAGTCCTCCATTTATGCAAAATCGTAAGGTCCTAGCTCATGTCCAAGGCACCAAAGCCGGCTATAAAGGCAATAATCGATAACCGAAACTTGATTGGTACTGCTTCTTACTTTCTATTACATCAACTTGGAAGATTCGTCTGTGTTCTACTATGGTGCTTTTAGTGTCTCCGCATACCGCAGAACGCGACATAGCTTTGCAGACGATATACGTCACCGTTTAATAGTGATGAGCGGCCAATGAGACGATCTGACATTAAGTCGAATGGATAACAAATGACGAAAACGGACTGATTTCTCATGTTTTTGCTACATAGGAACACTTTTCACATTCTCCCGTGCAACGCGGCTGATAGTCTTCCTTTCAAGCAAAATCTTAAGGTCCTAGCTCATGTCCAAGGCACCAAAGAAGGGTAAAAGTTCAATAATCGATAACTAAAACTTGAATTATACTGTTTCTTAATGGCTGTTATATCAACTTAGATGCTTCTTCTGTGTTCCACTATGGTGCTTTTAGTGTCTCCGCATACCGCAGAACGCGACATAGCTTTGCAGAAGATAAATGTAACCCTTTCAGATAGATGAGCGGCCAATGTAACCACCTTGCTTTAAGTCGATTCGATAACAAATAAAGAAAACGGACTGATTTCTCAGGTTTTTGCTATATATGAACACTTTTCACATTCTCCCGTGCAACGCGGCTTCTAGTCTTCCTTTCAAGCAAAATCTTAAGGTCTTAGCTCATGTCCAAAGCATCAAAGAAGGGTAAAAGGTCAAAAATCGATAACTAAAACTTGAATTGTACTGTTTCTTACTGCCTATTACATCAACTTAGAAGTTTCTTCTGTGTCCTTCTATGTTGCTTTTAGTGTCTCCGTATACCGCAGCACGCGACATAGCTTTGCAGACGATAAATGTAACCGTTTCAGAGAGAAGCGCGACCAAAGTGATGATCTGGCTTAAAGTCGATTTGATAACAAATGACGAAAACTAGCGAATTTCTCATGTTTTATTTACATATGAACACTTTTCACACTTTCTCGTGCAACGCAGCTGCTAGTTCACCTTTCATGCAAAATCTTAAGGTTCTAGCTCATGTCCCAGGTACCAAAGCCGGCTAAAAAGTCAATAATCGATCACTAAAACTTGATTTGTACTGCTTCTTACTGGCTATTACATCAACTTGGAAGCTTCGTCTGTGTTCTACTATTGTGCTTTTAGTGTCTCCTCATACCGCAGAACGCGACATAGCTTTGAAGACGTTATATGTCACCGTTTAAGAATGATGCGCGGCCAGTGAGACGATCTGACATTAAGTCGATTCAAAAACAAATGACGAAAGCGGACTGATTTCTCATGTTTTTGCTACATATGATCACTTTTCATATTCTCCCGTGCAATGCGGCTGCTAGTCTTCCTTTCAAACAAAATCTTAACGTCCTAGCTCATGTCCAAGGCACCAAAGTAGGGTAAAAGTTCAATAATCGATTACATAACTTGAATTGTACTGTTTCTTACTGGCTATTACATCAACTTAGAAGCTTCTTCTATGTTCTACCATGGTGCTTTTAGTGTCTCCGCGTACTGCAGCAAGCGCCATAGCTTAGCAGTCGATAAATGTAACCATTTCAGAGAGAAGAGCGGCCAAAGTAACAACCTTGCTTTAAGTCGATTCGATAACAAATAAAGAAAACGGACGGATTTCTCAGGTTTTTGCTATATATGAACACTTTTCACATTCTCCCGTGCAACGCGGCTTCTAGTCTTCCTTTCATGCAAAATCTTAAGGTCCTAGCTATTGTCCAAGGCACCAAAGTAGGGTAAAAGTTCAATAATCGATAACAAAACTTGAATTTTACTGTTTCTTACTGGCTATTACGTCAACTTAGAAGCTTCTTCTATGTTCTACTATGGTGCTTTTAGTGTCTCCGCATACCGCAGCACGCGACATAGCTTTGCAGACGATATATGTCACCGTATAAGAGTGATGAGCGGCCAATGAGACGATCTGACATTAAGTCGATAGGATAACAAATGACGAAAATGGACTGATTACTCATGTTCTTGCTACATATGAACCCTATCCACAGTCTCCCGTGCAACGCGGCTGTTAGTCTTCCTTTCAAGCCAAATCTTAAGGTCCTAGCCCATGTCCAAGGCACCAAAGTTGGGTAAAAGGTCAATAGTCGATAACAAAACTTGAATTGTACTGTTTCTTACTTTTTATTATATTAACTTAGAAGTTTCTTCTGTGTTCTACTATGGTGCTTTTAGTGTCTCCGCATACCGCAGCACGCGACATAGCTTTGCAGAAGATAAATGTAACCGTTTCAGAGAGAAGAGGGGCCAATGTAACAACCTTGCTTTAAGTCGATTCGATAACAAATGACGAAAACGGACGGATTTCTCAGGTTTTTACTACATATGAACACTTTTCACATTCTCCCGTGCAACGCGGCTGCTAGTCCTCTTTTCATGCAGAATCTTAAGGTCCTAGATCATGTCCAAGGCACCAAAGCCAGCTAAAATATCAATAATCGATACCTAAAACTCGAATTTTACTACTTCTTCCTTGCTATTACATTAACTTAGAAGCTTCATCTGTGTTCCACTACGGTGCTTTTAGTGTCTCTGTGTACCGCAGCACGCGACATAGCTTTGCAGACGATAAGTACAACCGTTTCAGAGAGAAGAGCGGCCAATGTGACGATCTGGCTTTAAGTCGATTCGATAACAAATGACGAATACGGACGGATTTCTCAGCTTTATCCCACATATGAACACTTTTCACATTCTCCCGTGCAACGCGGCTGCTAGTCATCCTTTCATGCAAAATCTTAAGTTCCTAGTTCATATCCAAGGTACCAAAGCATGGTAAAAAGTCAATAATTGATACAGCAACAAAAACTTGAATTGTACTACTTCATACTAGCTATTACATCAACTTAGAAGCTTCATCTGTGTTCTACTATGGTGCTTTTAGTGTCTCTGCATACCGCAGCACGCGACATAGCTTTGCAGACGATAAATGTAACCGTTTCAGACAGAACTGCGGCTAATGTGACGATCTGGCTTTAAGTCGATTCGATAACAAATGACGAAAACGGACGGATTTCACAGCTTTATACCACATATGAACACTTTTCACATTCTCCGTGCAACGCGGCTGCTATAGTCATCCTTTCATGCAAAATCTTAAGTTCCTAGCTCATGTCCAAGGTACCAAAGAAGGGTAAAAAGTCAATAATCGATAAGAAAAACTTGAATTGTACTACTTCATACTAGCTATTACATCAACTTAGAAGCTTCATCTGTGTTCTACTATGGTGCTTTTAGTGTCTCTGCATACCGCAGCACGCGACATAGCTTTTCAGACGATAAATGTAACTGTTTCAGACAGTACTGCGGCCAATGTGACGATCTGGCTTTAAATCGATTCGATAACAAATGACGAAAACGGACGGATTTCTCAGGTTTTTACTATATATGATCACTTTTCAGATTATCCCACGCAACGCGGCTGCTAGTCCTCCTTTCATGCCAAATCTTAAGTTCCTAGCTCATGTCCAAGGCACCAAAGCCAGCTAAAAAGTCAATAATCGATACCTAAAACTTGAATTGTACTACTTCTTACTAGCTATTACATCAACTTAGAAGCTTCATCTGTGTTCTACTATGGTGCTTTTAGTGTCTCCACATACCGAAGCCCGCGACATAGCTTTGGAGACGATAAGTACAACCATTTTAGAGGGAAGAGCGGCAATGTGACGATCTGACTTTAAGTCGATTCGATAACAAATGACGAAAACGGACGGATTTCTCAGGTTTTTACTACATATGAATACGTTTCACATTGTCCCTAGCAACGCGGCAGCTAGTCCTCCATTTATGCAAAATCGTAAGGTCCTAGCTCATGTCCAAGGCACCAAAGAAGGGTAAAAGTTCAATAATCGATAACTAAAACTTGAATTGTACTGTTTCTTAATGGCTGTTATATCAACTTAGATGCTTCTTCTGTGTTCCACTATGGTGCTTTTAGTGTCTACGCATACCGCAGAACGCGACATAGCTTTGCAGAAGATAAATGTAACCCTTTCAGATAGATGAGCGGCCAATGTAACCACCTTGCTTTAAGTCGATTCGATAACAAATAAAGAAAACGGACGGATTTCTCAGGTTTTTGCTATATATGAACCCTTTTCACATTCTCCCGTGCAACGCGGCTTCTAGTCTTCCTTTCATGCAAAATCTTAAGGTCCTAGCTATTGTCCAAGGCACCAAAGTAGGGTAAAAGTTCAATAATCGATAACAAAACTTGAATTTTACTGTTTCTTACTGGCTATTACGTCAACTTAGAAGCTTCTTCTATGTTCTACTATGGTGCTTTTAGTGTCTCCGCATACTGCAGCACGCGACATAGCTTTGCAGACGATATATGTCACCGTATAAGAGTGATGAGCGGCCAATGAGACGATCTGACATTAAGTCAATTCGATAACAAATGACGAAAATGGACTGATTACTCATGTTCTTGCTACATATGAACCCTATCCACAGTCTCCCGTGCAACGCGGCTGTTAGTCTTCCTTTCAAGCCAAATCTTAAGGTCCTAGCCCATGTCCAAGGCACCAAAGTTGGGTAAAAGGTCAATAATCGATAACAAAACTTGAATTGTACTGTTTCTTACTTTCTATTATATTAACTTAGAAGTTTCTTCTGTGTTCTACTATGGTGCTTTTAGTGTCTCCGCATACCGCAGCACGCGACATAGCTTTGCAGAAGATAAATGTAACCGTTTCAGAGAGAAGAGGGGCCAATGTAACAACCTTGCTTTAAGTCGATTCGATAACAAATGACGAAAACGGACGGATTTCTCAGGTTTTTACTACATATGAACACTTTTCACATTCTCCCGTGCAACGCGGCTGCTAGTCCTCTTTTCATGCAGAATCTTAAAGTCCTAGCTCATGTCCAAGGCACCAAAGCCAGCTAAAAAGTCAATATTCAATACCTAAAACTTGACTTGTACTACTTCTTACTGGCTATTACATCAACTTAGAAGCTCCATCTGTCTTCAACTATGGTGATTTCAGTGTCTCCGCATACCGCAGCACGCGACATAGCTTTGCAGACGATAAGTACAACCGTTTCAGAGAGAAGAGCAAAAAATCTTACGATCTGGCTTTAAAGCGATTCGATAACAGATGACGAAAACGGACGGATTTCTCAGGTTTTTACTACATATGAACACTTTCCACATACTAACGTGCAACTCGGCTGCTAGTCCTCCCTTCAAACAGAATCTTAAGGTCCTAGATCATGTCCAGGGCACCAAAGCCAGCTAAAATATCAATAATCGATATCTAAAACTCGAATTTTACTACTTCTTCCTTGCTATTACATTAACTTAGAAGCTTCATCTGTGTTACACTACGGTGCTTTTAGTGTCTCTGTGTACCGCAGCACGCGACATAGCTTTGCAGACGATAAGTACAACCGTTTCAGAGAGAAGAGCGGCCAAAGTGACGATCTGGCTTTAAGTCGATTCGATAACAAATGACGAATACGGACGGATTTCTCAGATTTATCCCACATATGAACACTTTTCACATTCTCCCGTGCAACGCAGCTGCTAGTCATCCTTTCATGCAAGATCTTAAGTTCCTAGTTCATATCCAAGGTACCAAAGAATGGTAAAAAGTCAATAATTGATACAGCAACAAAAACTTGAATTGTACTACTTCATACTAGCTATTACATCAACTTAGAAGCTTCATCTGTGTTCTACTATGGTGCTTTTAGTGTCTCTGCATACCGCAGCACGCGACATAGCTTTGCAGACGATAAATGTAACCGTTTCAGACAGAACTGCGGCTAATGTGACGATCTGGCTTTAAGTCGATTCGATAACAAATGACGAAAACGGACGGATTTCTCAGGTTTTTAATACATATGAACACTTTTCACATTCTCCCATGCAACTCGGCTGCTAGTCCTCCTTTCATGCAAAATGTTAAGTTCCTAGCTCATGTCCAAGGCACCAATGCCAGTTAAAAAGTCAATAATCGATAACTAAAACTTGAATTATACTAATTCTTACGGGGTATTACATCAACTTAGAAGCTTCATCTGTGTTCTACTGTGGTGCTTTTTGTGTCTCCGCATACCGCAGCACGCGACATAGCTTTGCAGACGATAAGTACAACCGTTTCAGAGAGAAGAGCTGCCAATGTGACGATCTGGCTTTAAGTCGATTCGATAACAAATGATGAAAACGGACGGATTTCACAGCTTTATACCACATATGAACACTTTTCACATTCTCCGTGCAACGCGGCTGCTAGTCATCCTTTCATGCAAAATTTTAAGTTCCTAGCTCATGTCCAAGGTACCAAAGAAGGGTAAAAAGTCAATAATCGATAAGAAAAACTTGAATTGTACTACTTCATACTAGCTATTACATCAACTTAGAAGCTTCATCTGTGTTCTACTATGGTGCTTTTAGTGTCTCTGCATACCGCAGCACGCGACATAGCTTTTCAGACGATAAATGTAACTGTTTCAGACAGAACTGCGGCCAATGTGACGATCTGGCTTTAAATCGATTCGATAACAAATGACGAAAACGGACGGATTTCTCAGGTTTTACTACATATGAATACGTTTCACATTGTCCCTAGCAACGCGGCAGCTAGTCCTCCATTTATGGAAAATCGTAAGGTCCCAGCTCATGTCCAAGGCACCAAAGCCGGCTATAAAGGCAATAATCGATAACCAAAACTTGATTGGTACTGCTTCTTACTGGCTATTACATCAACTTGGAAGATTCGTCTGTGTTCTACTATGGTGCTTTTAGTGTCTCCGCATACCGCAGAACGCGACATAGCTTTGCAGAAGATAAATGTAACCCTTTCAGATAGATGAGCGGCCAATGTAACCACCTTGCTTTAAGTCGATTCGATAACAAATAAAGAAAACGGACGGATTTCTCAGGTTTTTGCTATATATGAACACTTTTCACATTTTCCCGCGCAACGCGGCTGCTAGTCTTCCTTTCATGCAAATCGTAAGGCCCTAGCTCATGTCCAAGGCATCAAAGAAGGGTAAAAGGTCAAAAATCGATAACTAAAACTTGAATTGTACTGTTTCTTACTGGCTATTACATCAACTTAGAAGTTTCTTCTGTGTCCTACTATGTTGCTTTTAGTGTCTCCGCATACCGCAGCACGCGACATAGCTTTGCAGGCGATAAATGTAACCGTTTCAGAGAGAAGCGCGACCAAAGTGATGATCTGGCTTAAAGTCGATTTGATAACAAATGACGAAAACTAGCGAATTTCTCATGTTTTATTTACATATGAACACTTTTCACATTTTCTCGTGCAACGCAGCTGCTAGTTCACCTTTCATGCAAAATCTTAAGGTTCTAGCTCATGTCCCAGGTACCAAAGCCGGCTAAAAAGTCAATAATCGATCACTAAAACTAGACTTGTACTGCTTCTCACTGGCTATTACATCAACTTGGAAGCTTCGTCTGTGTTCTACTATTGTGCTTTTAGCGTCTCCTCATACCGCAGAACGCGACATAGCTTTGCAGACGATATATGTCACCGTTTAAGAATGATGCGCGGCCAGTGAGACTATCTGACATTAAGTCGATTCAATAACAAATGACGAAAGCGGACTGATTTCTAATGTTTTTGCTGCATATGATCACTTTACATATTCTCCCGTGCAATGCGGCTGCTAGTCTTCCTTTCAAGCAAAATCTTAACGTCCTAGCTCATGTCCAAGGCACCAAAGTAGGGTAAACGTTCAATAATCGATTACAAAACTTGAATTGTACTGTTTCTTACTGGCTATTACATCAACTTAGAAGCTTCTTCTATGTTCTACCATGGTGCTTTTAGTGTCTCCGCATACTGCAGCACGCGCCATAGCTTAGCAGTCGATAAATGTAACCATTTCAGAGAGAAGAGCGGCCAATGTAACCACCTTGCTTTAAGTCGATTCGATAACAAATAAAGAAAACGGACGGATTTCTCAGGTTTTTGCTATATATGAACACTTTTCACATTCTCCCGTGCAACGCGGCTTCTAGTCTTCCTTTCATGCAAAATCTTAAGGTCCTAGCTCATGTCCAAGGCACCAAAGTTGGGTAAAAGGTCAATAATCGATAACAAAACTTGAATTGTACTGTTTCTTACTTTCTATTATATTAACTTAGAAGTTTCTTCTGTGTTCTACTATGGTGCTTTTAGTGTCTCCGCATACCGCACCCAGCGACAGTGCTTTGCAGAAGCTGAATGTAACCGTTTCAGAGAGAAGAGTGGCCAATATGACGATCTGGCTTAAAGTGGATTTGATGACAAATGACGAAAACGGGCGAATTTCTCACTTTATAAATACATATGGACACTTTTCACATTTTCCCGTGCAACGCGGCTGCTAGTCCTCCTTTCATGCTAAATCATAAGGTCCTAGCTCATGTCCAAGGCACCAAAGAAGGCTAAAAATTCAATAATCGATAACTGAAAGTTGATTTGTACTGCTTCTTACTGGCTATTACATCAACTTGGAAGCTTCGTCTGTGTTCTACTATGGTGCTTTTAGTGTCTCAGCATACCGCAGCACTCCACATAGCTTTGCAGAAGATAAATGTAACCGTTTCAGAGAGAGGAGCGGCCAAAGTAACAACCTTGCTTTAAGTCGATTCGATAACAAATGACGAAAACGGACGGATTTCTCAGGTTTTTACTACATATGAACACTTTTCACATTCTCCCGTGCAACGCGGCTGCTAGTCTTGCTTTCATGCAAAATCTTAAGTTCCTAGCTCATGTCCAAGGCACCAAAGCCGGCTCAAAAGGCAATAATCGATAGTTAAAACGTGTATTGTACTACTTCTTACTGTCTATTACATCAACCTAGAAGCTTCTTCTGTGTTCTACTACGGTGCTTTTAGTGTCTCCGCTTACTGCAGCACGCGTCCTAGTTTTGCAGACGACAAATGTATCGTTTCAGAGAGAAGAGCGGCCGATGTGACGATGTGGCTTTAAGTCGATTCGATAACAAATAACGAAAACGGACGGATTTCTCAGGTTGTTACTACATATGATCATTTTTCCCATTCTGCCGAGCAACGCGGCTGCTAGTCCTCCTTTAATGAAAATCTTAAGGTCCTAGATCATGTATAAGGCAGGAAAGCCGGCTAAAATGTGAATAATCAATACCTAAAACTTGAATTGTACTTTATCTTACTGGCTATTACATCAACTTAGGAGCTTCTTCTGTGTTCTACTATGGTGCTTTCAGTGTCTCCGCATACTGCAGCATGCGACATCTCTTTGCAGACTATAAATGTAACCGTTTCAGAGAGAAGAGCGGCCAATGTGACGATCTGGCTTTAAGTCGATTCCATAAAAAATAGCGAAAACGGACGGGCTTCTCAGGTTTTACTACATATGAACACTTTTGAAATTCTTCCGTGCAACGCGGCTGCTACACCTTCCATAATGCAAAATCGTAGGTCCTAGCAAATGTCCAAGGCACCAAAGCCGGCTAAAAAGTCAATAATCGATAACTTAAACTTGAGTTGTACTACTTCTTACTGGCTATTAAATCAACTTAGAAGCTTCTTTTGTGTTCTACAATGGTTCTTTTAGTGTCTCCGCATACCGCACCCAGCGACAGTGCTTTGCAGAAGCTGAATGTAACCGTTTCAGAGAGAAGAGCGGCCAATATGACGATCTGGCTTAAAGTGGATTTGATGACAAATGACGAAAACGGGCGAATTTCTCACTTTATAAATACATATGGACACTTTTCACATTTTCCCGTTCAACGCAGCTGCTAGTCCTCCTTTCATGCAAAATCGTAAGGTCCCAGCTCACGTCCAAGGCACCAAAGCCAGCTAAAAAGTCAATAATCGATAACTGAAACGTGAATTGTACTACTTCTTACTGGCTATTACATCAATTTAGTAGTTTCTTCTGTGTTCTACTACGGTGCTTTTAGTGTCTCCGAATACCGCAGCACGCGACATACCTTTGCAGAAGATGAATGTAACCGTTTCAGAGAGAAGAGCGGCCAATGTAACAACCTTGCTTTAAGTCGATTCGATTACAAATGACGAAAACGGACGGATTTCTGAGGTTTTTGATACATATGAACACTTTTCACTTTCTCCCGTGCAACGCGGCTGCTAGTCTTCCTTTCATGCAAAATCTTAAGGTCCTAGCTCATGTCCAAAGCACCAAAGAAGTGTAAAAGGTCAATAATCGATAACTAAAACTTGATTGTTCTGTTTCTTACTGGCTATTACATCAACTTAGAAGTTTCTTCTGTGTCCTACAATGGTGCATTTAGTGTCTTAGCATACCGCACCCAGCGACATAGCTTTGCAGACGATAAATGTAACAGTTTCAGAGGGTAGAGCGGCCAATGTGACGATCTGGCTTTAAGTCGATTCGATAACAAATGACGAAAACAAAGGGATTTCTCAGGTTTTTACTATATATGAACATTTTTCACAGTCTCCCGTGCAATGAGGCTCTTACACTTCCCTACATGCAAAATCGTAAAGTCCTAGCTCATTTCCAAGGCACCAAAGAAAAGTAAATGGTCAATAATCGATAACTAAAACTTGAATTTTACTGTTTCTTACTGGCTCTTACATCAACTTAGAAGCTTCTTCTGTATTCTACTATGGCGCTTTTAGTGTTTTCGCATACCACAGCACGCGACATAGGTTTGCAGACGGTAAATATAACCGTTTCAGAGAGAAGAGCGGCCAATGTACAAATTAACAAATTACGAAAACGGACGGATGTCTCAGGTTTTTACTACATATGAACACTTTTCACATTCTCCCGTGCAACGCGGCTAATAGTCCTCCTTTCATGCAAAATCTTAATGTCCCAGCTGCTGTACAAGGCACCAAAGCCGGGTGAAAATTGAATAATCGATAACGAATACTTGAATTGCACTTCTTCTTACTGGCTATAACATCAACTTAGAAGCTTCGTCTGTGTTCTAGTATAGTGCTTTTAGTGTCTCCGCATTACGTAGCTCGCGACATATCTTTGGAGACTATAAATGTAACGGTTTCAGAGGGAAGAGCGGCCAATGTAACTATCTAGCTTTAAGTCGATTCGATAACAATTGACGAAAACATATGGATTTCTCAGGTTTTCACTACATATGAACCCTTTTCACATTTTCCCGTGGAACGCAGCTGCTAGTCCTCCTTTCATGCAAATTCTTATGGTTCCACCTCATATCCAAGGAACTAAAGCCGGCTAAAAATCATTAATCGATAACCAATACTTGAATTGCACTGCTTCTTACTGGCTATTACATCAACTTAGAAGCTTCTTCTGTGTTCTATTATGTTTGCTTTTAGCGTCACTGCATACCGCAATACGTGACATAGCTTTGCAACGATAAATGTAACCGTTACAGAGAGAAGAGCGGCCAATATGACGAGGTGGCTTTAAGTCGATTCGATAACAAATGACGAAAATGGACGGATTTCTCAGGTTTTTAAAACATATGAACACTTTTTACATTTACCCGTGCAACGCGGCTAATAGTCCTCCTTTCATGTAAAATCTTAAGGTCCCAGCTCATGTACAAGGCTCCAAAGCCGGCTAAAAAGTGAATAATCGATAACGAAAACTTTGAATTGTACTACTTCGTGCGGGCTATTACATTAACTTGGAAGCTTCTCCTGTGTTGTACTATGGTGCTTTAAGTGTCTATGCATGCTGCACCCAACGACATGCTTTGCAGACGATAAACAAACCGTTTCAGTGAGAGGAGCGGACAAACTGACGATCTGGCTCTAAGTCGCTTCGATAACAAATTACTACCACGGACGGATTTCTCAGGTGTTTACTACACATGAACACTTTTCACATTCTCCCGTGCAACGCGGTTGCTAGTCCTCCTTTCATGCAAAATCTTAACGTCAAAGCTCATGCCCAAGGCACAAAAAAAATTCTAAAAAGTCAATAATCGATACCTAAAACTTGAATTGTACTACTTCTTACTGGCTATTACAACAACTCAGAAGGTTCTTCTGTGTTCAACTATGGTGCTTGTAGTGTCTCCGCATACCGCAGCACGCGACATAGCTTTGCAGACGATAAAAGTAACCGTTTCAGAGAGAAGAACGGCCAATGTGACGATCTGGCTTTAAGTCGATTCGATAACATATGACGAAAACGGAGGGATTTCATAGGTTTTACTATATATGAACATTTTTCACATTCTCCCGTGCAAAGCGGCTGCTACACTTCCCTTCATGCAAAATCGTAAAGTCCTAGCTCATTTCCAAGGCACCAAAGAAAGGTAAAAGTCAACAATCGATAACTAAAATTTGAATTTTAGTGTTTCTTACTGGCTGTTACATCAAATTAGAAGATTCATCTGTGTTCTACTATGGTGCTTTTAGTGTCTCCGCATACCGCAGCACGCGACATAGCTTTGCAGACGACAAATGTAACCGTTTCAGAGAGAAGAGCGGCGAATGTACGTCCTGGCTTTAAGTCGTTACGATAACAAATGACGAAAACGGCCGAAATTCTCAGGTTTTTACGACATATGAACACTTTTCACATTTTCCCGTGCAACGCGGCTGCTAGTCCTCCTTTCATGCAAAACCGTAAGGTCCTAGCTCATGCCCAAAGCATCTAAATTGGCTAAAAAGTCAATAATCGATAACTAAAACGTGAATTTTACTACATTTTACTCGGTATTACATCAAATTAGAAGCTACTTCCGTGTTCCACTATGGTGATTTTAGTGACTCCGCATACCGCAACACGCGACATAGCTTTGCAGACGATAAGTACAACCGTTTCAGAGAGAAGAGCGACCAATGTGACGACCTGGCTTTAAGTCGATTCGATAACAGATGACGAAAACGGACGGATTTCTCAGGTTTTTACTACATATGAACACTTTCCACATACCAACGTGCAACTCGGCTGCTAGTCCTCCCTTCAAACAGAATCTTAAGGTCCTAGCTCATTTCCAAGGCACCAAAGCCAGCTAAAAAGTCAATAATCGATACCTAAAACTTGAATTGTACTACTTCTTACTGGCTATTACATCAACTTAGAAGCTTAATATGTGTTCTACTATGGTGCTTATAGTGTCTCCACATACCGAAGCCCGCTGACATAGCTTTGGAGACGATAAGTACAATCATTTCAGAGGGAAGAGCGGCAATGTGACGATCTGGCTTTAAGTCGATTCGATAACAAATGACGAAAACGGACGGATTTCTCAGGTTTTTACTACGTATGAATACGTTTCACATTTTCCCGAACAACGCGGCTGCTGGTCCTCCTTTCATGCAAAATCTTAAGGTACTAGCTCATGTCCAAGGCACCAAAGCCGGCTATAAATTCAATAATTGATAACAGAAACTTGATTGGTACTGCTTCTTACTGGCTATTACATCAACTTAGAAGCTTCATCTGTGTTCTACTATGGTGCTTTTAGTGTCTCTGCATACCGCAGCACGCGACATAGCTTTGCAGACGATAAATGTAACCGTTTCAGACAGAACTGCGGCTAATGTGACGATCTGGCTTTAAGTCGATTCGATAACAAATGACGAAAACGGACGGATTTCTCAGGTTTTTAATACATATGAACACTTTTCACATTCTCCCATGCAACTCGGCTGCTAGTCCTCCTTTCATGCAAAATGTTAAGTTCCTAGCTCATGTCCAAGGCACCAATGCCAGTTAAAAAGTCAATAATCGATAACTAAAACTTGAATTATACTAATTCTTACGGGGTATTACATCAACTTAGAAGCTTCATCTGTGTTCTACTGTGGTGCTTTTTGTGTCTCCGCATACCGCAGCACGCGACATAGCTTTGCAGACGATAAGTACAACCGTTTCAGAGAGAAGAGCTGCCAATGTGACGATCTGGCTTTAAGTCGATTCGATAACAAATGATGAAAACGGACGGATTTCACAGCTTTATACCACATATGAACACTTTTCACATTCTCCGTGCAACGCGGCTGCTAGTCATCCTTTCATGCAAAATCTTAAGTTCCTAGCTCATGTCCAAGGTACCAAAGAAGGGTAAAAAGTCAATAATCGATAAGAAAAACTTGAATTGTACTACTTCATACTAGCTATTACATCAACTTAGAAGCTTCATCTGTGTTCTACTATGGTGCTTTTAGTGTCTCTGCATACCGCAGCACGCGACATAGCTTTTCAGACGATAAATGTAACTGTTTCAGACAGAACTGCGGCCAATGTGACGATCTGGCTTTAAATCGATTCGATAACAAATGACGAAAACGGACGGATTTCTCAGGTTTTACTACATATGAATACGTTTCACATTGTCCCTAGCAACGCGGCAGCTAGTCCTCCATTTATGGAAAATCGTAAGGTCCCAGCTCATGTCCAAGGCACCAAAGCCGGCTATAAAGGCAATAATCGATAACCAAA
Organism: Schistocerca gregaria; assembly: GCF_023897955.1. Taxonomy (NCBI): domain Eukaryota; kingdom Metazoa; phylum Arthropoda; class Insecta; order Orthoptera; family Acrididae; genus Schistocerca; species Schistocerca gregaria. The sequence continues at coordinate 3,021,613 of NW_026061812.1, read as the reverse complement.
ACTTGATTGGTACTGCTTCTTACTGGCTATTACATCAACTTGGAAGATTCGTCTGTGTTCTACTATGGTGCTTTTAGTGTCTCCGCATACCGCAGAACGCGACATAGCTTTGCAGAAGATAAATGTAACCCTTTCAGATAGATGAGCGGCCAATGTAACCACCTTGCTTTAAGTCGATTCGATAACAAATAAAGAAAACGGACGGATTTCTCAGGTTTTTGCTATATATGAACACTTTTCACATTTTCCCGCGCAACGCGGCTGCTAGTCTTCCTTTCATGCAAATCGTAAGGCCCTAGCTCATGTCCAAGGCATCAAAGAAGGGTAAAAGGTCAAAAATCGATAACTAAAACTTGAATTGTACTGTTTCTTACTGGCTATTACATCAACTTAGATGTTTCTTCTGTGTCCTACTATGTTGCTTTTAGTGTCTCCGCATACCGCAGCACGCGACATAGCTTTGCAGGCGATAAATGTAACCGTTTCAGAGAGAAACGCGACCAAAGTGATGATCTGGCTTAAAGTCGATTTGATAACAAATGACGAAAACTAGCGAATTTCTCATGTTTTATTTACATATGAACACTTTTCACATTTTCTCGTGCAACGCAGCTGCTAGTTCACCTTTCATGCAAAATCTTAAGGTTCTAGCTCATGTCCCAGGTACCAAAGCCGGCTAAAAAGTCAATAATCGATCACTAAAACTAGACTTGTACTGCTTCTCACTGGCTATTACATCAACTTGGAAGCTTCGTCTGTGTTCTACTATTGTGCTTTTAGCGTCTCCTCATACCGCAGAACGCGACATAGCTTTGCAGACGATATATGTCACCGTTTAAGAATGATGCGCGGCCAGTGAGACTATCTGACATTAAGTCGATTCAATAACAAATGACGAAAGCGGACTGATTTCTAATGTTTTTGCTGCATATGATCACTTTACATATTCTCCCGTGCAATGCGGCTGCTAGTCTTCCTTTCAAGCAAAATCTTAACGTCCTAGCTCATGTCCAAGGCACCAAAGTAGGGTAAACGTTCAATAATCGATTACAAAACTTGAATTGTACTGTTTCTTACTGGCTATTACATCAACTTAGAAGCTTCTTCTATGTTCTACCATGGTGCTTTTAGTGTCTCCGCATACTGCAGCACGCGCCATAGCTTAGCAGTCGATAAATGTAACCATTTCAGAGAGAAGAGCGGCCAATGTAACCACCTTGCTTTAAGTCGATTCGATAACAAATAAAGAAAACGGACGGATTTCTCAGGTTTTTGCTATATATGAACACTTTTCACATTCTCCCGTGCAACGCGGCTTCTAGTCTTCCTTTCATGCAAAATCTTAAGGTCCTAGCTCATGTCCAAGGCACCAAAGTTGGGTAAAAGGTCAATAATCGATAACAAAACTTGAATTGTACTGTTTCTTACTTTCTATTATATTAACTTAGAAGTTTCTTCTGTGTTCTACTATGGTGCTTTTAGTGTCTCCGCATACCGCACCCAGCGACAGTGCTTTGCAGAAGCTGAATGTAACCGTTTCAGAGAGAAGAGTGGCCAATATGACGATCTGGCTTAAAGTGGATTTGATGACAAATGACGAAAACGGGCGAATTTCTCACTTTATAAATACATATGGACACTTTTCACATTTTCCCGTGCAACGCGGCTGCTAGTCCTCCTTTCATGCTAAATCATAAGGTCCTAGCTCATGTCCAAGGCACCAAAGAAGGCTAAAAATTCAATAATCGATAACTGAAAGTTGATTTGTACTGCTTCTTACTGGCTATTACATCAACTTGGAAGCTTCGTCTGTGTTCTACTATGGTGCTTTTAGTGTCTCAGCATACCGCAGCACTCCACATAGCTTTGCAGAAGATAAATGTAACCGTTTCAGAGAGAGGAGCGGCCAAAGTAACAACCTTGCTTTAAGTCGATTCGATAACAAATGACGAAAACGGACGGATTTCTCAGGTTTTTACTACATATGAACACTTTTCACATTCTCCCGTGCAACGCGGCTGCTAGTCTTGCTTTCATGCAAAATCTTAAGTTCCTAGCTCATGTCCAAGGCACCAAAGCCGGCTCAAAAGGCAATAATCGATAGTTAAAACGTGTATTGTACTACTTCTTACTGTCTATTACATCAACCTAGAAGCTTCTTCTGTGTTCTACTACGGTGCTTTTAGTGTCTCCGCATACTGCAGCACGCGTCCTAGTTTTGCAGACGACAAATGTATCGTTTCAGAGAGAAGAGCGGCCGATGTGACGATGTGGCTTTAAGTCGATTCGATAACAAATAACGAAAACGGACGGATTTCTCAGGTTGTTACTACATATGATCATTTTTCCCATTCTGCCGAGCAACGCGGCTGCTAGTCCTCCTTTAATGAAAATCTTAAGGTCCTAGATCATGTATAAGGCAGGAAAGCCGGCTAAAATGTGAATAATCAATACCTAAAACTTGAATTGTACTTTATCTTACTGGCTATTACATCAACTTAGGAGCTTCTTCTGTGTTCTACTATGGTGCTTTCAGTGTCTCCGCATACTGCACCATGCGACATCTCTTTGCAGACTATAAATGTAACCGTTTCAGAGAGAAGAGCGGCCAATGTGACGATCTGGCTTTAAGTCGATTCCATAAAAAATAGCGAAAACGGACGGGCTTCTCAGGTTTTACTACATATGAACACTTTTGAAATTCTTCCGTGCAACGCGGCTGCTACACCTTCCATAATGCAAAATCGTAGGTCCTAGCAAATGTCCAAGGCACCAAAGCCGGCTAAAAAGTCAATAATCGATAACTTAAACTTGAGTTGTACTACTTCTTACTGGCTATTAAATCAACTTAGAAGCTTCTTTTGTGTTCTACAATGGTTCTTTTAGTGTCTCCGCATACCGCACCCAGCGACAGTGCTTTGCAGAAGCTGAATGTAACCGTTTCAGAGAGAAGAGCGGCCAATATGACGATCTGGCTTAAAGTGGATTTGATGACAAATGACGAAAAGGGGCGAATTTCTCACTTTATAAATACATATGGACACTTTTCACATTTTCCCGTTCAACGCAGCTGCTAGTCCTCCTTTCATGCAAAATCGTAAGGTCCCAGCTCACGTCCAAGGCACCAAAGCCAGCTAAAAAGTCAATAATCGATAACTGAAACGTGAATTGTACTACTTCTTACTGGCTATTACATCAATTTAGTAGTTTCTTCTGTGTTCTACTACGGTGCTTTTAGTGTCTCCGAATACCGCAGCACGCGACATACCTTTGCAGAAGATGAATGTAACCGTTTCAGAGAGAAGAGCGGCCAATGTAACAACCTTGCTTTAAGTCGATTCGATTACAAATGACGAAAACGGACGGATTTCTCAGGTTTTTGATACATATGAACACTTTTCACTTTCTCCCGTGCAACGCGGCTGCTAGTCTTCCTTTCATGCAAAATCTTAAGGTCCTAGCTCATGTCCAAAGCACCAAAGAAGTGTAAAAGGTCAATAATCGATAACTAAAACTTGATTGTTCTGTTTCTTACTGGCTATTACATCAACTTAGAAGTTTCTTCTGTGTCCTACAATGGTGCATTTAGTGTCTTAGCATACCGCACCCAGCGACATAGCTTTGCAGACGATAAATGTAACAGTTTCAGAGGGTAGAGCGGCCAATGTGACGATCTGGCTTTAAGTCGATTCGATAACAAATGACGAAAACAAAGGGATTTCTCAGGTTTTTACTATATATGAACATTTTTCACATTCTCCCGTGCAATGAGGCTCTTACACTTCCCTACATGCAAAATCGTAAAGTCCTAGCTCATTTCCAAGGCACCAAAGAAAAGTAAATGGTCAATAATCGATAACTAAAACTTGAATTTTACTGTTTCTTACTGGCTCTTACATCAACTTAGAAGCTTCTTCTGTATTCTACTATGGCGCTTTTAGTGTTTTCGCATACCACAGCACGCGACATAGGTTTGCAGACGGTAAATATAACCGTTTCAGAGAGAAGAGCGGCCAATGTACAAATTAACAAATTACGAAAACGGACGGATGTCTCAGGTTTTTACTACATATGAACACTTTTCACATTCTCCCGTGCAACGCGGCTAATAGTCCTCCTTTCATGCAAAATCTTAATGTCCCAGCTGCTGTACAAGGCACCAAAGCCGGGTGAAAATTGAATAATCGATAACGAATACTTGAATTGCACTTCTTCTTACTGGCTATAACATCAACTTAGAAGCTTCGTCTGTGTTCTAGTATAGTGCTTTTAGTGTCTCCGCATTACGTAGCTCGCGACATATCTTTGGAGACTATAAATGTAACGGTTTCAGAGGGAAGAGCGGCCAATGTAACTATCTAGCTTTAAGTCGATTCGATAACAATTGACGAAAACATATGGATTTCTCAGGTTTTCACTACATATGAACCCTTTTCACATTTTCCCGTGGAACGCAGCTGCTAGTCCTCCTTTCATGCAAATTCTTATGGTTCCACCTCATATCCAAGGAACTAAAGCCGGCTAAAAATCATTAATCGATAACCAATACTTGAATTGCACTGCTTCTTACTGGCTATTACATCAACTTAGAAGCTTCTTCTGTGTTCTATTATGTTTGCTTTTAGCGTCACTGCATACCGCAATACGTGACATAGCTTTGCAACGATAAATGTAACCGTTACAGAGAGAAGAGCGGCCAATATGACGAGGTGGCTTTAAGTCGATTCGATAACAAATGACGAAAATGGACGGATTTCTCAGGTTTTTAAAACATATGAACACTTTTTACATTTACCCGTGCAACGCGGCTAATAGTCCTCCTTTCATGTAAAATCTTAAGGTCCCAGCTCATGTACAAGGCTCCAAAGCCGGCTAAAAAGTGAATAATCGATAACGAAAACTTTGAATTGTACTACTTCGTGCGGGCTATTACATTAACTTGGAAGCTTCTCCTGTGTTGTACTATGGTGCTTTAAGTGTCTATGCATGCTGCACCCAACGACATGCTTTGCAGACGATAAACAAACCGTTTCAGTGAGAGGAGCGGACAAACTGACGATCTGGCTCTAAGTCGCTTCGATAACAAATTACTACCACGGACGGATTTCTCAGGTGTTTACTACACATGAACACTTTTCACATTCTCCCGTGCAACGCGGTTGCTAGTCCTCCTTTCATGCAAAATCTTAACGTCAAAGCTCATGCCCAAGGCACAAAAAAATTCTAAAAAGTCAATAATCGATACCTAAAACTTGAATTGTACTACTTCTTACTGGCTATTACAACAACTCAGAAGGTTCTTCTGTGTTCAACTATGGTGCTTGTAGTGTCTCCGCATACCGCAGCACGCGACATAGCTTTGCAGACGATAAAAGTAACCGTTTCAGAGAGAAGAACGGCCAATGTGACGATCTGGCTTTAAGTCGATTCGATAACATATGACGAAAACGGAGGGATTTCATAGGTTTTACTATATATGAACATTTTTCACATTCTCCCGTGCAAAGCGGCTGCTACACTTCCCTTCATGCAAAATCGTAAAGTCCTAGCTCATTTCCAAGGCACCAAAGAAAGGTAAAAGTCAACAATCGATAACTAAAATTTGAATTTTAGTGTTTCTTACTGGCTGTTACATCAAATTAGAAGATTCATCTGTGTTCTACTATGGTGCTTTTAGTGTCTCCGCATACCGCAGCACGCGACATAGCTTTGCAGACGACAAATGTAACCGTTTCAGAGAGAAGAGCGGCGAATGTACGTCCTGGCTTTAAGTCGTTACGATAACAAATGACGAAAACGGCCGAAATTCTCAGGTTTTTACGACATATGAACACTTTTCACATTTTCCCGTGCAACGCGGCTGCTAGTCCTCCTTTCATGCAAAACCGTAATGTCCTAGCTCATGCCCAAAGCATCTAAATTGGCTAAAAAGTCAATAATCGATAACTAAAACGTGAATTTTACTACATTTTACTCGGTATTACATCAAATTAGAAGCTACTTCCGTGTTCCACTATGGTGATTTTAGTGACTCCGCATACCGCAACACGCGACATAGCTTTGCAGACGATAAGTACAACCGTTTCAGAGAGAAGAGCGACCAATGTGACGACCTGGCTTTAAGTCGATTCGATAACAGATGACGAAAACGGACGGATTTCTCAGGTTTTTACTACATATGAACACTTTCCACATACCAACGTGCAACTCGGCTACTAGTCCTCCCTTCAAACAGAATCTTAAGGTCCTAGCTCATTTCCAAGGCACCAAAGCCAGCTAAAAAGTCAATAATCGATACCTAAAACTTGAATTGTACTACTTCTTACTGGCTATTACATCAACTTAGAAGCTTAATATGTGTTCTACTATGGTGCTTATAGTGTCTCCACATACCGAAGCCCGCTGACATAGCTTTGGAGACGATAAGTACAATCATTTCAGAGGGAAGAGCGGCAATGTGACGATCTGGCTTTAAGTCGATTCGATAACAAATGACGAAAACGGACGGATTTCTCAGGTTTTTACTACGTATGAATACGTTTCACATTGTCCCGAACAACGCGGCTGCTGGTCCTCCTTTCATGCAAAATCTTAAGGTACTAGCTCATGTCCAAGGCACCAAAGCCGGCTATAAATTCAATAATTGATAACAGAAACTTGATTGGTACTGCTTCTTACTGGCTATTACATCATCTTGGAAGCTTCGTCTGTGTTCTACTATGGTGCTTTTAGTGTCTCCGCATACCGCAGAACGCGACATAGCTTTGCAGAAGATAAATGTAACCGTTTCAGAGAGAAGAGCGGCCAATGTAACAACCTTGCTTTAAGTCGAATCGATAACAAATAAAGAAAACGGACGGATTTCTCAGGTTTTTACTATATATGAACACTTTTCACATTCTCCCGTGCTACGCGGCTGATAGTCTTCCTTTCAAGCAAAATCTAAAGGTCCTAGCTCATGTCCAAGGCACCAAAGTAGGGTAAAAGTTCAATAATCGATAACAAAACTTGAATTGTACTGTTTCTTACTGGCTATTACATCAACTTAGAAGTTTCTTCTGTGTCCTACTATGTTGCTTTTAGTGTCTCCGCATACCGCAGCACGCGACATAGCTTTGCAGACGATAAATGTAACCGTTTCAGAGAGAAGCGCGACCAAAGTGATGATCTGGCTTAAAGTCGATTTGATAACAAATGACGAAAACTAGCGAATTTCTCATGTTTTATTTACATATGAACACTTTTCACATTTTCTCGTGCAACGCAGCTGCTAGTTCTCCTTTCATGCAAAATCTTAAGGTTCTACCTCATGTCCCAGGTACCAAAGCCGGCTAAAAATCAATAAGAATCACTAAAACTTGATTTGTACTGCTTCTTACTGGCTATTACATAAACTTGGAAGCTTCGTCTGTGTTCTACTATGGTGGTTTTAGTGTCTCCGCATACCGCAGAACGCGACATTGCTTTGCAGACGATATATGTCACCGTTTAAAAGTGATGAGCGGCCAATGAGACGATCTGACATTAAGTCGATTCGATAACAAATGACGAAAACGGACCGATTTCTCAGGTTTTTACTACATATGAATACGTTTCACATTCTGCCGAGCAACGCGGCTTCTAGTTCTCCATTTATGCAAAATTTTAAAGTCCTAGCTCATGTCCAAGGCACCAAAGCCGGCTCAAAAGGCAATAATCGATAGCTGAAACGTGAATTGTACTACTTGTTACTGGGTATTACATACACTTAGAAGCTTCTTCTGTGTTCTACTATGGTGCTTTTAGTGTCTCCGCATACCGCAGCACGCGCCATAGCTTTGCAAACGATAAATGTAATCGTTTCAGAGAGAAGAGCGGCCAACGTGACGATCTGGGTTTAAGTCCATTCGATAACAAATGACGAAAACGGGTGGATTTCTCAGGTTTTTACTACATATGAACACTTTTCACATTTTTCCGTGCAACGCGGCTGCTAGTCCTCCTTTCATGCAAAATCATAAGGTCCTAGCTCATGTGCAAGGCACCAAAGAAGGATAAAAATTCAATAATCGATAACTGAAACTTGATTTGTACTGCTTCTTACTGGTTATTACATCAGCTTGGAAGCTTCGTCTGTGTTCTACTATGGTGCTTTTAGTGTCTCCGCATACCGCAGCACGCGACATAGCTTTGCAGACGATAAGTACAACCGTTTCAGAGAGAAGAGCGGCCAATGTGACGATCAGGCTTTAAGTCGATTCGATAAAAAATAACGAAAACGGACGGGCTTCTCAGGTTTTTACTACATATGAACACTTTTCAAATTCTTCCGTGCAACGCGGCTCCTACACCTTCCATAATGCAAAATCGTAAAGTCCTAGCAAATGTCCAAGGCACCAAAGCCGGCTAAAAAGTCAATAATCGATAAATGAACTTGAATTGTACTACTTCATACTGGCTATTAAATCAACTTAGAAGCTTCTTTTGTGTTCTACAATGGTGCTTTTAGTGTCTCCGCATACCGCACCCAGCGACAGTGCTTTGCAGACGCTGAATGTAACCGTTTCAGAGAGAAGAGCGGCCTATATGACGATCTGGCTTAAAGTGGATTTGATAACAAATGACGAAAACGGGCGAATTTCTCACTTTATAACTACATATGGACACTTTTCACATTTTCCCGTTCAACGCAGCTGCTAGTCCTCATTTCATGCAAAATCTTAAGGTCCTAGCTCATGTCCAAGGCACCAAAGCCAGCTACAAAGTCAATAATCGATAACTAAAACGTGAATTGTACTACTTCTTACTGGCTATTACATCAACTTAGATGTTTCTTCTGTGTTCTACTATGGTGCTTTTCGTGTCTCCGCATACCGCAGCACGCGACATACCTTTGCAGAAGATGAATGTAACCGTTTCAGAGAGAAGAGCGGCCAATGTAACAACCTTGCTTTAAGTCGATTCGAATACAAATGACGAAAACGGACGGATTTCTCAGGTTTTTTCTACATATGAACACTTTTCACATTTTCCCGTGCAACGCGGCTGCTAGTCCTCCTTTCATGCTAAATCATAAGGTCCTAGCTCATGTCCAAGGCACCAAAGAAGGTTAAAAATTCAATAATCGATAACTGAAACTTGATTTGTACTGCTTCTTACTGGCTATTACATCAACTTGGAAGCTTCGTCTGTGTTCTACTATGGTGCTTTTAGTGTCTCAGCATACCGCAGCACTCCACATAGCTTTGCAGAAGATAAATGTAACCGTTTCAGAGAGAGGAGCGGCCAAAGTAACAACCTTGCTTTAAGTCGATTCGATAACAAATGACGAAAACGGACGGATTTCTCAGGTTTTTACTACATATGAACACTTTTCCCATTCTCCCGTGCAACGCGGCTGCTAGTCTTGCTTTCATGCAAAATCTTAAGTTCCTAGCTCATGTCCAAGGCACCAAAGCCGGCTCCAAAGGCAATAATCGATAGTTAAAACGTGTATTGTACTACTTCTTACTGTCTATTACATCAACCTAGAAGCTTCTTCTGTGTTCTACTACGGTGCTTTTAGTGTCTCCGCTTACTGCAGCACGCGTCCTAGTTTTGCAGACGACAAATGTATCGTTTCAGAGAGAAGAGCGGCCGATGTGACGATGTGGCTTTAAGTCGATTCGATAACAAATAACGAAAACGGACGGATTTCTCAGGTTGTTACAACATATGATCATTTTTCCCATTCTGCCGAGCAACGCGGCTGCTAGTCCTCCTTTAATGAAAATCTTAAGGTACTAGATCATGTATAAGGCAGGAAAGCCGGCTAAAATGTGAATAATCAATACCTAAAACTTGAATTGTACTTTATCTTACTGGCTATTACATCAACTTAGAAGCTTCTTCTGTGTTCTACTATGGTGCTTTCAGTGTCTCCGCATACTGCAGTATGCGACATCTCTTTGCAGACTATAAATGTAACCGTTTCAGAGAGAAGAGCGGCCAATGTGACGATCTGGCTTTAAGTCGATTCCATAAAAAATAACGAAAACGGACGGGCTTCTCAGGTTTTACTACATATGAACACTTTTCAAATTCTTCCGTGCAACGCGGCTGCTACACCTTCCATAATGCAAAATCGTAAGGTCCTAGCTAATGTCCAAGGCACCAAAGCCAGCTAAAAAGTCAATAATCGATAACTGAAACGTGAATTGTACTACTTCTTACTGGCTATTACATCAATTTAGTAGTTTCTTCTGTGTTCTACTACGGTGCTTTTAGTGTCTCCGAATACCGCAGCACGCGACATACCTTTGCAGAAGATGAATGTAACCGTTTCAGAGAGAAGAGCGGCCAATGTAACAACCTTGCTTTAAGTCGATTCGATTACAAATGACGAAAACGGACGGATTTCTCAGGTTTTTGATGCATATGAACACTTTTCACTTTCTCCCGTGCAACGCGGCTGCTAGTCTTCCTTTCATGCAAAAGCTTAAGGTCCTAGCTCATGTCCGAAGCACCAAAGAAGTGTAAAAGGTCAATAATCGATAACTAAAACTTGATTGTTCTGTTTCTTACTGGCTATTACATCAACTTAGAAGTTTCTTCTGTGTCCTACAATGGTGCTTTTAGTGTCTTAGCATACCGCACCCAGCGACATAGCTTTGCAGACGATAAATGTAACCGTTTCAGAGGGTAGAGCGGCCAATGTGACGATCTGGCTTTAAGTCGATTCGATAACAAATGACGAAAACAAAGGGATTTCTCAGGTTTTTACTATATATGAACATTTTTCACATTCTCCCGTGCAATGCGGCTCTTACACTTCCCTACATGCAAAATCGTAAAGTCCTAGCTCATTTCCAAGGCACCAAAGAAAAGTAAATGGTCAATAATCGATAACTAAAACTTGAATTTTACTGTTTCTTACTGGCTGTTACATCAAATTAGAAGATTCATCTGTGTTCTACTATGGTGCTTTTAGTGTCTCCGCATACCGCAGCACGCGACATAGCTTTGCAGACGACAAATGTAACCGTTTCAGAGAGAAGAGCGGCGAATGTACGTCCTGGCTTTAAGTCGATTCGATAACAAATGACAAAGACGGCCGAAATTCTCAAGTTTTTACGACATATGAACACTTTTCACATTTTCCCGTGCAACGCGGTTGCTAGTCCTCCTTTAATGCAAAACCGTAAGGTCCTAGCTCATGCCCAAAGCATCTAAATTGGCTAAAAAGTCAATAATCGATAACTAAAACGTGAATTTTACTACTTTTTACTCGGTATTACATCAACTTAGAAGCTACTTCTGTGTTCTACTATGGTGATTTTAGTGACTCCGCATACCGCAACACGCGACATAGCTTTGCAGACGATAAATGTAACCGTTTCAGATAGAAGAGCGGCCAATGTGGCGATCTGGCTTAAAGTCCATTTGATAACAAATGACGAAAACGGGCGAATATCTTAGGTTTTTACTACATATGAACACTTTTCACATTTTTCCGTGCAACGCGGCTGCTAGTCCTCCTTTCATGCAAAATCATAAGGTCCTAGCTCATGTGCAAGGCACCAAAGAAGGATAAAAATTCAATAATCGATAACTGAAACTTGATTTGTACTGCTTCTTACTGGTTATTACATCAGCTTGGAAGATTCATCTGTGTTCTACTATGGTGCTTTTAGTGTCTCCGCATACCGCAGCACGCGACATAGCTTTGCAGACGACAAATGTAACCGTTTCAGAGAGAAGAGCGGCGAATGTACGTCCTGGCTTTAAGTCGATTCGATAACAAATGACAAAGACGGCCGAAATTCTCAAGTTTTTACGACATATGAACACTTTTCACATTTTTCCGTGCAACGCGGCTGCTAGTCCTCCTTTCATGCAAAATCATAAGGTCCTAGCTCATGTGCAAGGCACCAAAGAAGGATAAAAATTCAATAATCGATAACTGAAACTTGATTTGTACTGTTTCTTACTGGCTATTACATCAACTTAGAAGTTTCTTCTGTGTCCTACTATGTTGCTTTTAGTGTCTCCGCATACCGCAACACGCGACATAGCTTTGCAGACGATAAATGTAACCGTTTCAGAGAGAAGCGCGACCAAAGTGATGATCTGGCTTAAAGTCGATTTGATAACAAATGACGAAAACTAGCGAATTTCTCATGTTTTATTTACATATGAACACTTTTCACATTTTCTCGTGCAACGCAGCTGCTAGTTCTCCTTTCATGCAAAATCTTAAGGTTCTAGCTCATGTCCCAGGTACCAAAGCCGGCTAAAAAGTCAATAAGAATCACTAAAACTTGATTTGTACTGCTTCTTACTGGCTATTACATCAACTTGGAAGCTTCGTCTGTGTTCTACTATGGTGGTTTTAGTGTCTCCGCATACCGCAGAACGCGACATTGCTTTGCAGACGATATATGTCACCGTTTAAAAGTGATGAGCGGCCAATGAGACGATCTGACATTAAGTCGATTCGATAACAAATGACGAAAACGGGTGGATTTCTCAGGTTTTTACTACATATGAACACTTTTCACATTTTTCCGTGCAACGCGGCTGCTAGTCCTCCTTTCATGCAAAATCATAGGGTCCTAGCTCATGTGCAAGGCACCAAAGAATGATAAAAATTCTATAATCGATAACTGAAACTTGATTTGTACTGCTTCTTACTGGTTATTACATCAGCTTGGAAGCTTCGTCTGTGTTCTACTATGGTGCTTTTAGTGTCTCCGCATACCGCAGCACGCGACATAGCTTTGCAGACGATAAGTACAACCGTTTCAGAGAGAAGAGCGGCCAATGTGACGATCAGGCTTTAAGTCGATTCGATAAAAAATAACGAAAACGGACGGGCTTCTCAGGTTTTTACTACATATGAACACTTTTCAAATTCTTCCGTGCAACGCGGCTCCTACACCTTCCATAATGCAAAATCGTAAAGTCCTAGCAAATGTCCAAGGCACCAAAGCCGGCTAAAAAGTCAATAATCGATAAATGAACTTGAATTGTACTACGTCTTACTGGCTATTAAATCAACTTAGAAGCTTCTTTTGTGTTCTACAATGGTTCTTTTAGTGTCTCCGCATACCGCACCCAGCGACAGTGCTTTGCAGAAACTGAATGTAACCGTTTCAGAGAGAAGAGCGGCCTATATGACGATCTGGCGTAAAGTGGATTTGATAGCAAATGACGAAAACGGGCGAATTTCTCACTTTATAACCACATATGGACACTTTTCACATTTTCCCGTTCAACGCAGCTGCTAGTCCTCATTTCATGCAAAATCTTAAGGTCCTAGCTCATGTCCAAGGCACCAAAGCCAGCTACAAAGTCAATAATCGATAACTAAAACGTGAATTGTACTACTTCTTACTGGCTATTACATCAACTTAGATGTTTCTTCTGTGTTCTACTATGGTGCTTTTCGTGTCTCCGCATACCGCAGCACGCGACATACCTTTGCAGAAGATGAATGTAACCGTTTCAGAGAGAAGAGCGGCCAATGTAACAACCTTGCTTTAAGTCGATTCGAATACAAATGACGAAAACGGACGGATTTCTCAGGTTTTTTCTACATATGAACACTTTTCACATTTTCCCGTGCAACGCGGCTGCTAGTCCTCCTTTCATGCTAAATCATAAGGTCCTAGCTCATGTCCAAGGCACCAAAGAAGGTTAAAAATTCAATAATCGATAACTGAAACTTGATTTGTACTGCTTCTTACTGGCTATTACATCAACTTGGAAGCTTCGTCTGTGTTCTACTATGGTGCTTTTAGTGTCTCAGCATACCGCAGCACTCCACATAGCTTTGCAGAAGATAAATGTAACCGTTTCAGAGAGAGGAGCGGCCAAAGTAACAACCTTGCTTTAAGTCGATTCGATAACAAATGACGAAAACGGACGGATTTCTCAGGTTTTTACTACATATGAACACTTTTCACATTCTCCCGTGCAACGCGGCTGCTAGTCTTGCTTTCATGCAAAATCTTAAGTTCCTAGCTCATGTCCAAGGCACCAAAGCCGGCTCAAAAGGCAATAATCGATAGTTAAAACGTGTATTGCACTACTTCTTACTGTCTATTACATCAACCTAGAAGCTTCTTCTGTGTTCTACTACGGTGCTTTTAGTGTCTCCGCTTACTGCAGCACGCGTCCTAGTTTTGCAGACGACAAATGTATCGTTTCAGAGAGAAGAGCGGCCGATGTGACGATGTGGCTTTAAGTCGATTCGATAACAAATAACGAAAACGGACGGATTTCTCAGGTTGTTACTACATATGATCATTTTTCCCATTCTGCCGAGCAACGCGGCTGCTAGTCCTCCTTTAATGAAAATCTTAAGGTCCTAGATCATGTATAAGGCAGGAAAGCCGGCTAAAATGTGAATAATCAATACCTAAAACTTGAATTGTACTTTATCTTACTGGCTATTACATCAACTTAGAAGCTTCTTCTGTGTTCTACTATGGTGCTTTCAGTGTCTCCGCATACTGCAGCATGCGACATCTCTTTGCAGACTATAAATGTAACCGTTTCAGAGAGAAGAGCGGCCAATGTGACGATCTGGCTTTAAGTCGATTCCATAAAAAATAACGAAAACGGACGGGCTTCTCAGGTTTTACTACATATGAACACTTTTCAAATTCTTCCGTGCAACGCGGCTGCTACACCTTCCATAATGCAAAATCGTAAGGTCTTAGCAAATGTCCAAGGCACCAAAGCCGGCTAAAAAGTCAATAATCGATAACTTAAACTTGAGTTGTACTACTTCTTACTGGCTATTAAATCAACTTAGAAGCTTCTTTTGTGTTCTACAATGGTTCTTTTAGTGTCTCCGCATACCGCACCCAGCGACAGTGCTTTGCAGAAACTGAATGTAACCGTTTCAGAGAGAAGAGCGGCCAATATGACGATCTGGCTTAAAGTGGATTTGATGACAAATGACGAAAACGGACGAATTTCTCACTTTATAACTACATATGGACACTTTTCACATTTTCCCGTTCAACGCAGCTGCTAGTCCTCCTTTCATGCAAAATCGTAAGGTCCCAGCTCACGTCCAAGGCACCAAAGCCAGCTAAAAAGTCAATAATCGATAACTGAAACGTGAATTGTACTACTTCTTACTGGCTATTACATCAATTTAGTAGTTTCTTCTGTGTTCTACTACGGTGCTTTTAGTGTCTCCGAATACCGCAGCACGCGACATACCTTTGCAGAAGATGAATGTAACCGTTTCAGAGAGAAGAGCGGCCAATGTAACAACCTTGCTTTAAGTCGATTCGATTACAAATGACGAAAACGGACGGATTTCTCAGGTTTTTGATGCATATGAACACTTTTCACTTTCTCCCGTGCAACGCGGCTGCTAGTCTTCCTTTCATGCAAAAGGTTAAGGTCCTAGCTCATGTCCGAAGCACCAAATAAGTGTAAAAGGTCAATAATCGATAACTAAAACTTGATTGTTCTGTTTCTTACTGGCTATTACATCAACTTAGAAGTTTCTTCTGTGTCCTACAATGGTGCTTTTAGTGTCTTAGCATACCGCACCCAGCGACATAGCTTTGCAGACGATAAATGTAACCGTTTCAGAGGGTAGAGCGGCCAATGTGACGATCTGGCTTTAAGTCGATTCGATAACAAATGACGAAAACAAAGGGATTTCTCAGGTTTTTACTATATATGAACATTTTTCACATTCTCCCGTGCAATGCGGCTCTTACACTTCCCTACATGCAAAATCGTAAAGTCCTAGCTCATTTCCAAGGCACCAAAGAAAAGTAAATGGTCAATAATCGATAATTAAAACTTGAATTTTACTGTTTCTTACTGGCTCTTACATCAACTTAGAAGCTTCTTCTGTATTCTACTATGGCGCTTTTAGTGTTTTCGCATACCACAGCACGCGACATAGGTTTGCAGACGGTAAATATAACCGTTTCAGAGAGAAGAGCGGCCAATGTACAAATTAACAAATTACGAAAACGGACGGATTTCTCAGGTTTTTACTACATATGAACACTTTTCACATTCTCCCGTGCAACGCGGCTAATAGTCCTCCTTTCATGCAAAATCTTAATGTCCCAGCTGCTGTAAAGGCACCAAAGCCGGGTGAAAATTGAATAATCGATAAAGAATACTTGAATTGCACTTCTTCTTACTGGCTATAACATCAACTTAGAAGCTTCGTCTGTGTTCTAGTATAGTGCTTTTAGTGTCTCCGCATTACGTAGCTCGCGACATATCTTTGGAGACTATAAATATAACGGTTTCAGAGGGAAGAGCGGCCAATGTAACGATCTAGCTTTAAGTCGATTCGATAACAATTGACGAAAACATACGGATTTCTCAGGTTTTCACTACATATGAACCCTTTTCACATTTTCCCGTGGAACGCAGCTGCTAGTCCTCCTTTCATGCAAAATCTTATGGTTCCACCTCATATCCAAGGAACTAAAGCCGGCTAAAAATCATTAATCGATAACCAATACTTGAATTGAACTGCTTCTTACTGGCTATTACATCAACTTAGAAGCTTCTTCTGTGTTCTATTATGTTTGCTTTTAGCGTCACTGCATACCGCAATACGTGACATAGCTTTGCAGACGATAAAAGTAACCGTTTCAGAGAGAAGAACGGTCAATGTGACGATCTGGCTTTAAGTCGATTCGATAACATATGACGAAAACGGAGGGATTTCATAGGTTTTACTATATATGAACATTTTTCACATTCTCCCGTGCAAAGCGGCTGCTACACTTCCTTTCATGCAAAATCGTAAAGTCCTAGCTCATTTCCAAGGCACCAAAGAAAAGTAAAAGTAAACAATCGATAACTAAAATTTGAATTTTAGTGTTTCTTACTGGCTGTTACATCAAATTAGAAGATTCATCTGTGTTCTACTATGGTGCTTTTAGTGTCTCCGCATACCGCAGCACGCGACATAGCTTGGCAGACGACAAATGTAACCGTTTCAGAGAGAAGAGCGGCGAATGTACGTCCTGGCTTTAAGTCGATTCGATAACAAATGACAAAGACGGCCGAAATTCTCAAGTTTTTACGACATATGAACACTTTTCACATTTTCCCGTGCAACGCGGTTGCTAGTCCTCCATTCATGCAAAACCGTAAGGTCCTAGCTCATGCCCAAGGCATCTAAATTGGCTAAAAAGTCAATAATCGATAACTAAAACGTGAATTTTACTACTTTTTACTCGGTATTACATCAACTTAGAAGCTACTTCTGTGTTCTACTATGGTGATTTTAGTGACTCCGCATACCGCAACACGCGACATAGCTTTGCAGACGATAAATGTAACCGTTTCAGATAGAAGAGAGGCCAATGTGGCGATCTGGCTTAAAGTCCATTTGATAACAAATGACGAAAACGGGCGAATATCTTAGGTTTTTACTACATATGAACACAATTCACATTCTCCCGTGCAACTCGGCTGCTAGTCCTCCTTTCATGTAGAATCTTAAGGTCCTAGCTCATATCCAAGGTACCAAAGATAGCTAAAAAGTCAATAATCGATACCTGATACTTGAATTGTAATACTTCTTACTGGCTATTACATCAACTTAGAAGCCTCATCTGTTTTCTACTATGGTGATTTTAGTGTCTCCGCATACCGCAGCACGCGACATAGCTTTGCAGACGATAAGTACAACCGTTTCAGAGAGAAGAGCGGCCAATGTGACGATCATGCTTTAAGTCGATTCGACAACAATTGAGGAAAACACACGGATTTCTCAGGTTTTCACTACGTATGAACACTTTTCACATTCACCCCTGTAACGCGGCTGCTAGTCCTCCTTTCATGCAAAACCGTAAGGTCCTAGCTAATGCCCAAAGCATCTAAATTGGCTACAAAGTCAATAATCGATAGCTAAAACGTGAATTGTACTACTTCTTACTGGGTATTACATAAACTTAGAAGTATTTTCAGTGTTCTACTATGGTGCTTTTACTGTCTCCGCATACCGCAGCACGCTACATAGCTTTGCAGACGGTAAAATTAACCGTTTCAGAGGGATAAGCGGCCAATGTGACGATCTGGCTTTAAGTCGATTTGACAACAATGACGAAAACGGACGGACTTCTCAGGATATTACTACATATGAACACTTTTCACATTGTCCCGTGCAATGCGGCTGCTAGTCGTCCTTACATGCAAAATCTTAAGGTCCTAGCTCATGCCCAAGGCACCAAAGCCGGTTAAAAAGTCAATAATCAAAAACTAAAACTTGAATTGTACTACTTCTTACTACATATTACATCAACTTAGAAGCTTCCACTGTGTTCTACTATGGTGCTTTTAGTGTCTCCGCATACCGAACCCAGCGACATAGGTTTGCAGTTGGTAAATGTAACCGTTTCAGAGGGAAGAGCGGCCACTGTGACGATATGGCTTTAAAACGATTCGATTACAATTGACGAACACGGACGGATTTCTCAGGTTTTTACTACATATGAACACTTTTTACATTGTCCCGTACAACGTGGCTAAAAGTCCTCCTTTCATGCAAAAGCTTAAGGTCCTAGCTCATGTACAAGGCACCAAAGCAGGCTAAAAAGTGAATAATCGATAACGAAAACTTGAATTGTACTACTTCTTACGGGCTATTACATTAACTTAGAAGCTTCTTCTGTGTTGTACTATGGTGCTTTAAGTGTCTATGCATACTGCACCCAGCGACATAGCATTGCAGACGATAAATAAAACCGTTTCAGAGGGAAGAGCGGCGAATGTGACAATCTGGCTTTAAGTCGATTCGATAAGAATTGACGAACACGGTCGGATTTCTCAGGGTTTCACTACATATGAACACTTTTCACATTCACCCGTGTAACGCGGCTGCTAGTCCTCCTTTCACACAAAATCTTAAGGTCCTAGCACATGCCCAAGGCACCAAAGCCGGCTAAAAAGTCAATAATCGATAGCTAAAACGTGAATTGTACTACTTCTTACTGGCTATTACAAAAACTTAGAAGTTTTTTCAGTGTTCTACTATGGTGCTTTTAGTGTCTCCGCATGCCGCAGAACGCGACATAGCTTTGCAGACGGTAAATATAACCGTTTCAGAGAGAAGAGCCCCCAATGTGACTATCTGGCTTTAAGTCGATTCGATAACAATTGAAGAAAACATACGGATTTCTGAGGTTTTCACTACATATGAACCCTTTTCACATTCTCCCGTGCAACGCGGCTGCTAGTCCTCCTTTCATGCAAAATCTTAACGTTCCACCTCATGTCCAATGAACCAAAGCCGGCTAAAAATCAATAATTGATAACCAATACTTGAATTGTACTGCTTCTTACTGGCTATTACTTCAACTTAGAAGCTTCTTCTGTGTTCTATTATGTTTGCTTTTAGCCGCACCGCATACCGAAATACGTGACATAGCTTTGCAGACTATAAATGTAACCGTTTCAGAGAGAAGAGCGTTGAATGTGACGATCTGGCTTTAAGTCAGTTCGATAACAAATGACGAACACGGACGGATTTCAGAGGTTTTTTACTACATATGAACACTTTTCACATTGCCCCGTGCAATGCGGCTGCTAGTCGTCCTTTCATGCAAAATCTTAAGGTCCGAGCTCATGACCAAGGCACCAAAGCAGGCTAAAAAGTCAATAATCGAAAACTAAAACTTGAATTGTACTACTTCTTACTACATATTACATCAACTTAGAAGCTTCTACTGTGTTCTACTATGGTGCTTTTAGTGTCTCCGCATACCGCACCCAGCGACATAGGTTTGCAGTGGGTAAATGTAACCGTTTCAGAGGGAAGAGCGGCCACTGTGACGATCTGGCTTTAAGTCGATTCGTTAACAATTGACGAACACGGACGGATTTGTCAGGTTTTTACTACATATGAACACTTTTCACATTCTCCCGTGCAACGCGGCTGCTAGTCGTCCTTTCATGCAAAATCTTAAGGTCCTAGCTCATGCCCAAGGCACCAAAGCCGGCTAAAAAAGTCAATAATCGATACCTAAAACTTGAATTGTACTACTTCTTACTGGGTATTACATCAACTTAGAAGCTACTTCTCTGTTCTACTACGGTGATTTTAGTGACTCCGCGTACCGCATCCAGCGACATAGCTTAGCAGCCGATAAATGTAACCCTTTCAGAGGGAAGAGCGGCCAATGTGACGATCTGGCTTTAAGTCGATTGGATAACAAATGACGTAAACGGACGGATTTCTCAGGTTTTTACTACATATGAACACTTTTCACATTCTCCCGTGCTACGCGGCTGCTAGTCCTCCTTTCATGCAAAATCGTAGAGTCGTAGCTCATGTCCAAGGCACCAAAGCCGGCTAAAAAGTCAACACTCGATAACTAAAACTCGAATTGTAGTACTTCTTATTGTTTATTACATCAACTTAGAAGGTTCATCTGTGTTCTACTATGGTGCTTTTACTGTCTCCTCATACCGAAGCACGCGACATAGCTTTGCAGACGATAAACGTAACCGTTTCAGAGAGAAGAGCGGCCAATGTGTCGATCTGGATTTAAGTCGATTCGTTAACAAATGACGAAAACGGACGGATTTCTCAGGTTTTTACTACATATGAACACTTTTCACAATCGCCCGTGCAACGCGGCTGCTAGTCCTAATCTCATGCAAAATCGTAAGGTCCTACCTCATGTCCAAGGCACCAAAGCCGGCTAAAAAGTCAATAATTAATAACTAAAACTTTAATTGTACTACTTCTTACTGGCTATTACATTAACTTAGAAGCTACGTCTGTGTTCTGCTATGGTGCATTTAGTGTCTCCGCATACCGCAACACGAGACATATCTTTGCAGACGATAAATGTAACCGTTTCAGAGAGAAGACCGGCCAATGTGACGATCTGGATTTAAGTCGATTCGATAACAAATGACGAAAACGGACGGATTTCTCAGGTTTTTACTACATGTGAACACTTTTCACATTGTCCCTTGCAACGTGGCTGCTAGTTTTCCTTTCATGCAAAATCTTAAGGTCCTAACTCATGTCCAAGGCACCAAAGCCGGCTAAAAAGTCAATAATCAATGACTAAGACTTGAATTGTACTTCTTCTTACTGGCTATTACATCAACTTAGAAGCTTCTTCTGTGTTCTACTATGGTGCTTTCAGTATCTCCGCATACCGCAGCACGCGACATAGCTTTGCAGACGATAAATGTAAGCGTTTCCGAGAGAAAAGCGGCCAATGTGACGATCTGGATTTAAGTCGATTCGATAACAAATGACGAAAACGGACGGATTTCTCAGGTTTTTTCTACATATGACACTTTTCACATTCGCCCGTGCAGCGCGGCTGCTAGTCCTCCTTTCATGCAAAATCTTAAAGTCCTAGCTCATTTCCAGTGCACCAAAGCCGGCTAAAAAGTCAATAATCGATAAATGAACTTGAATTGTACTACTTCTTAGTGGCATTACATCAACTTAAAAGATTCATCTGTGTTCTACTATGGTGCTTTCAGTATCTCCGCATACCGCAGCACTCGACGTAGCTTTGCAGACGATAAATGTAACCGTTACAGAGAGAAGAGCGGCCAATGTGTCGATCGGGATTTAAGTCGAATTAATAACAAATGACGAAAACGGACGGATTTCTCAGGTTTTTACTACATAAGAACACTTTTCACACTCGCCCGTACAACGCGGTTGCTAGTCCTCCTTTCATGCAAAATCGTAAAGTCTTAGCTCATGTCCAAGACACCAACGCTGGATAAAAACTCAATAATTGATAACTAAAACTTGAAATGTACTACTTCGTACTGGGTATTACATCAAATTTGAAGCTTCACCTGTGTTCTACTATGGTGCTTTTAGTGTCTCCGGATACCACAGCATGCGACATAGCTTTGCAGACGATAAATGTAACCGTTACAGAGAGAAGAGCGGCCAATGTGTCGATCGGGATTTAAGTCGAATTAATAACAAATGACGAAAACGGACGGATTTCTTAGGTTTTTACTACATAAGAACACTTTTCACACTCGCCCGTACAACGCGGTTGCTAGTCCTCCTTTCATGCAAAATCGTAAAGTCTTAGCTCATATCCAAGACACCAACGCTGGATAAAAAGTCAATAATCGATAACTAAAACTAGAAATGTACTACTTCGTACTGGGTATTACATCAAATTTGAAGCTTCACATGTGTTCTACTATGGTGCTTTTAGTGTCTCCGGATACCACAGCATGCGACATAGCTTTGCAGACTATAAATGTAACCGTTTCCGAGAGAAGAGCGGCCAATGTGGCGATCTGGATTTAAGTCGATTCGATAACAAATGACGAAAACGAACGGATTTATCAGGTTTTTACCATATATGAACACTTTTCACTTTCTCCCGTGCTACGGGGCTGATGGACTTCCGTTCATGTAAAATCTTAAGGTCCTACCTCAAGTGCAATGCTCCAAAGAAGGGTAAAAAGGCAGTAATCGATAACTAAAACTTGAATGGTACTACTTCTTACTGGCTATTACATCAACTTATAAGTTTCATCTGTGTTCTACTATGGTGCTATTAGTATCTCCGGATACCGAAACACGAGACATTGCTTTGCAGACGATAAATGGAACCGTTTCAGAGAGAAGAGCGCCCAATGTATCGATCTGGCTTTAAGTCGATTCGATAACAAATAACGAAACCGGACGGATTTCTCAGGTTTGTACTACATATGAACACTTTTCACATTCGCTCGTGCAACGCGGCTGCTAGTCCTCCTTTCATACAAAATCTTAAGGTCCTAGCTCATGTCAATTGCACTAAAGCCGGCTAAAAAGTATAATCGATAACGAAAACTTGAATTGTACTACTTCTTACTGGCTATTACATCAACTTTGAGGCTTCATCTGTGTACTACTATTATGGTTTTAGTGTCTCCGCATACCGCAGCACGCGACATAGCTTTGCAGACGATAAATGTAATCGTTCCAGAGAGAAGAGCGGCAAATGTGTCGATCTGGATTTAAGTCGATTCGATAACAAATGACGAAAACGGACGAATTTCTCAGATTTTTACTACATATGAACACTTTTCACATTCTCCGTGCATCGTGGCCACTAGCCTTCCCTTCATGAAATATCTTAAGGCCCAAACTAATGTCGAAGCGCCAAAGAAGGGTAAAAAGTCAATAATCGATAGCTAAAACTTGAATTCTACTACTTCTTACTGGCTATTACATAAACTTAGAAGATTCATCTGTATTCTTCTATGGTGCTTTTAGTGTCGCCGCATACCACAGCACGCGACATATCTTTGCAGACGATAAATGTAGCCGTTTCAGAGAGAAGAGCGGCCAATGTATCGATCTGGGTTTAAGTCGATTCGATAACAAATAACGAAACCGGACGGATTTCTCAGGTTTTTACTACATATGAACACTTTTCACTTTCGCCCGTGCAACGCGGCTTCTAGTCCTCCTTTCATACAAAATCTTAAGGTCCTAGCTCATGTCAATTGCACCAAAGCCGGCTAAAAAGTATAATCGATAACGAAAACTTGAATTGTACTACTTCTTACTGGCTATTACATCAACTTTGAGGCTTCATCTGTGTACTACTATTATAGTTTTAGTGTCTCCGCATACCGCAGCACGCGACATAGCTTTGCAGACGATAAATGTAACCGTTTCAGAGAGAAGAGCGGCCAATGTGTCGATCTGGATTTAAGTCGATTCGATAACAAATGACGAAAACGGACGGATTTCTCAGGTTTTTACTACATATGAACACTTTTCACATTGTCCCTTGCAACGTGGTTGCTAGTCTTCCTTTCATGAAAAATCTTAAGATCCTAGCTAATGTCCAAGGCACCAAAGCTGGCTAAAAAGTCAATAATAAATAACTAAAACTTGAATTGTACTACTTCTTACTGGCTATTACATCAACTTAGAAGCTTCTTCTGTGTTCTACTATGGTGCTTTCAGTATCTCCCCATACCGCAGCACGCGACATATCTTTGCAGACGATAAATGTAAGCGTTTCAGAGAGAAGAGCGTTAAATGTGACGATGTGTCTTTAAGTCGATTCGATAACAAATGAGGAACACGGACGGATTTCTCAGGTGTTTACTACATATGAACACTTTTCACATTCTCCCGTGCAACGCGGCTGCTAGTCCTCCTTCAAGCAAAATCTTAAGGACCTAGCTCATGTCCAAGGCACCAAAGAAGAGTAAAAAGTCAACAATCGATACCTAAAACTTGAATTGTACTACTTCTTATTGGCTATTACATCAACTTAGAAGCTTCATCTGTGTTCTACTATGGTGCTTTTAGTGTCTCCGCATACCGCACCCAGCGACAAAGCTTTGCATACGGTAAATGCAACCGTTTCAGAAGGAAGAACGGACAATGTGACTATCTGGCTTTAAGTCGATTCGATAACAAATGACGAACACGGACGGATTTGTCAGGTTTTTACTACATATGACCACTTTTCACATTCTCCCGTGCAACGCGGCTCCTAGTCCTCCTTTCAAACAAAATCTTAAGGTTCCACCTCATGTCGAAGGCACCATAGCCGGCTAAAAATCAATAATCAATAACCATACTTGAATTGTACTGCTTTTTACTGGCTATTACTTTAACTTAGAATCTTCTTCTTTGTTCTACTATGGTGCTTTTTGTGTCTCCGCATACCGCAGCACGCGACATAGCTTTGCAGACGATAAATGTAACCGTTTCAGAGAGAAGAGCGGCCAATGTACGTCTTGGCTTTAAGTCGATTCGATCACAAGTGACGAACACGGACGGATTTCTCAGGTTTTTACTACATATGAACACTTTTCACATTCTCCGGTGCAACGCGGCTGCTAGTCCGCCTTTCATGCAAAATCTTAACGTCAAAGCTCATGCCCAAGGCACAAAAAATGCTAAAAAGTCAATAATCGATAACTAAAACGTGAATTGTACAACTTCTTACTGGCTATTACATAAACTTAGAAGCTTTTTCAGTGCTCTACTATGGTGCTTTTTGTGTCTTCGCATACCGCCGCACACGACATAGCTTTGCAGACGATAAATGTAACCGT
The DNA here is from genome assembly GCF_023897955.1 of Schistocerca gregaria. Taxonomy (NCBI): domain Eukaryota; kingdom Metazoa; phylum Arthropoda; class Insecta; order Orthoptera; family Acrididae; genus Schistocerca; species Schistocerca gregaria. Next base: position 2,996,575 of record NW_026061812.1, on the reverse strand, counting down.
TTCAGAGAGAAGAGCGGCCAATGTACGTCTTGGCTTTAAGTCGATTCGATCACAAGTGACGAAAACGGACGGATTTCTCAGGTTGTTACTAGATATGAACCCATTTCACATTCTCCTGTGTAACGCGCCTGCTAGTCCTCCTTTCATGCAAACTCCTAAGATCCTAGCACATGTCCAAGGCACCAAAGCCGGCTAAAAAGTCAATAATCGATACCTAAAACTTGAATTGTACTTTTTCTTACTGGGTATTACATCAACTTAGAAGCTACTTCTGTGTTCTACTACGGTGATTTTAGTGACTCCGCATACCGCAACACGCGACATAGCTTTGTAGACGATAAAAGTAACCGTTTCCGAGAGAAGAGCGGCCAATGTGGCGATCTGGATTTAAGTCGATTCGATAACAAATGACGAAAACGAACGGATTTATCAGGTTTTTACCATATATGAACACTTTTCACTTTCTCCCGTGCTACGGGGCTGATAGACTTCCGTTCATGTAAAATCTTAAGGTCCTACCTCAAGTGCAATGCTCCAAAGAAGGGTAAAAAGGCAGTAATCGATAACTAAAACTTGAATGGTACTACTTCTTACTGGCTATTACATCAACTTATAAGTTTCATCTGTGTTCTACTATGGTGCTATTAATATCTCCGGATACCGAAACACGAGACATTGCTTTGCAGACGATAAATGGAACCGTTTCAGAGAGAAGAGCGCCCAATGTATCGATCTGGATTTAAGTCGATTCGATAACAAATGACGAAAACGGACGGATTTCTCAGGTTTTATTCTACATATGAACACTTTTCACATTCGCTCGTGCAACGCGGCTGCTAGTCCTCCTTTCATGCAAAATCGTATAGTGCTACCTCATGTGAAAGGCACCAAAGCCGGCTAAAAAGTCAATAATCGATAACTAAATCTTGAATTGTACTATATCTTACTTTCTATGACATCAACTTAGAAGCTTCATCTGTGTTCTAGTATATTGCTTTTAGTGTCTCCACATTACGTAGCTCGCGACTTATCTTTGGAGACGATAAATATAACGGTTTCTGAGGGAAGAGCGGCCAATGTAACGATCTGGCATTAAGTCGATTCGATAACAATTGAAGAAAACATACGGATTTCTCAGGTTTTTTCTACATATGAACCCTTTTCAAATTTTCCCGTGCAACACGGCTGCTAGTCCTCCTTTCATGCAAAATCTTATGGTTCCACCTCATGTCTAAGGAACCAAAGCCGGCTAAAAATCAATAATTGATAACCAATACTTGAATTGTACTGCTTCTTACTGGCTATTACTTCAACTTAGAAACTTCTTCTGTGTTCTATTATGTTTGCTTTTAGCCTCACCGCATACCGCAATACGTGACATAGCTTTGCAGACGATAAATGTAACCGTTTCAGAGAGAAGAGCGTTAAATGTGACGATGTGTCTTTAAGTCGATTCGATAACAAATGAGGAACACGGACGGATTTCTCAGGTGTTTACTACATATGAACACTTTTCACATTCTCCCGTGCAACGCGGCTGCTAGTCCTCCTTCAAGCAAAATCTTAAGGACCTAGCTCATGTCCAAGGCACCAAAGAAGAGTAAAAAGTCAACAATCGATACCTAAAACTTGAATTCTACTACTTCTTATTGGCTATTACATCAACTTAGAAGCTTCATCTGTGTTCTACTATGGTGCTTTTAGTGTCTCCGCATACCGCACCCAGCGACAAAGCTTTGCATACGGTAAATGCAACCGTTTCAGAAGGAAGAACGGCCAATGTGACTATCTGGCTTTAAGTCGATTCGATAACAAATGACGAACACGGACGGATTTCTCAGGTTTTTACTACATATGACCACTTTTCACATTCTCCCGTGCAACGCGGCTGCTAGTCGTCCTTTCATGCAAAATCTTAAGGTCCTAGCTCATGCCCAAGGCACCAAAAAAGGCTGAAAAGTCAATAATCGATAACTAAAACGTTAATTGTACTACTTCTTATTGGGTATTACGTCAACTTAGAAGCTACTTCTGTGTTCTAATATGGTGATTGTAGTGTCTCCGCATACCGTAGCTCGCGACATATCATTGGAAACGATAAATTTAACCGTTTCATAGGGAAGAGCGGCCAACGTAACGATGTGGCTTTAATTCGATTCGATAACAATTGACAAAAAAGGACGGATTTCCCAGGTTTTTACTACATATGAACCCTTTTCACATTCTCCCGTGCAACGCGGCTCCTAGTCCTCCTTTCAAACAAAATCTTAAGGTTCCACCTCATGTCGGAGGCACCATAGCCGGCTAAAAATCAATAATCAATAACCATACTTGAATTGTACTGCTTTTTACTGGCTATTACTTTAACTTAGAATCTTCTTCTTTGTTCTACTATGGTGCTTTTTGTGTCTACGCATACCGCAGCACGCGACATAGCTTTGCAGACGATAAATGTAACCGTTTCAGAGAGAAGAGCGGCCAATGTACGTCCTGGCTTTAAGTCGATTCGATCACAAGTGACGAACACGGACGGATTTCTCAGGTTTTTACTACATATGAACACTTTTCACATTCTCCGGTGCAACGCGGCTGCTAGTCCGCCTTTCATGCAAAATCTTAACGTCAAAGCTCATGCCCAAGGCACAAAAAATGCTAAAAAGTCAATAATCGATAACTAAAACGTGAATTGTACAACTTCTTACTGGCTATTACATAAACTTAGAAGCTTTTTCAGTGCTCTACTGTGGTGCTTTTTGTGTCTTCGCATACCGCCGCACACGACATAGCTTTGCAGACGATAAATGTAACCGTTTAAGAGAGAAGAGCGGACAATGTAACGTCCTGGCTTTAAGTCATTTCGATAACAATTGACGAAAACGAACGGATTTCTCAGGTTGTTACTAGATATGAACCCATTTCACATTCTCCTGTGTAACGCGCCTGCTAGTCCTCCTTTCATGCAAACCCTTAAGATCCTAGCACATGTCCAAGGCACCAAAGCCGGCTAAAAAGTCAATAATCGATACCTAAAACTTGAATTGTACTTTTTCTTACTGGGTATTACATCAACTTAGAAGCTACTTCTGTGTTCTACTACGGTGATTTTAGTGACTCCGCATACCGCAACACGCGACATAGCTTTGTAGACGATAAAAGTAACCGTTTCAGAGAGAAGACCGGCCAATGTGACGATCTGGCTTTAGGTCGATTCGATAACAAATGACGGAAACGGACGGATTTCTCAGGTTTTTACTACATATGAACACTTTTCACATTCTCCCGTGCAACGCGGCTGCTAGTCCTCCTTTCATGCATAATCGTAGAGTCGTAGCTCATGTCGAAGGCACCAAAGCCGGCTAAAAAGAAAACACTCGATAACTAAAACTTGAGTTGTAGTACTTCTTATTGTTTATTACATCAACTTAGAAAGTTCATCTGTGTTCTAATATGGTGCTTTTAGTGTCGCCGCATACCCCAGGACCCAACATAGCTTTCCAGAAGACAAATGTAACCGTTTCAGAGAGAAGAGCGGCCAATGTGAAGATCTGGCTTTAAGTCGATTCGATAACAAATGACGAAAACGGACGAATTTCTCAGATTTTTACTACATATGAACACTTTTCACATTCTCCCCTGCAACGCGGCCACTAGACTTCCCTTCATGCAAAATCTTCATTTCCTAGGTCATGTCGAGGCACCAATGAATGGTAAAAAGTCAATAATCGATAACAAAAACTTGAATAGTACTACTTCTTACTGGCTATTACATCAACTTAGAAGGTTCATCTGTTTTTTACTCTGATGCTTTTAGTGTCTCCGGATAACGTAGCACGCGACATCGCTTTGCAGACGATAAATGTAATCCTTTCAGAGAGAAGAGCGGCCAATGTGTTGATCTGGATTTAAGTCGAATCAATAACAAATGACGAAAACGGACGGATTTCTCCGATTCTTACTACATATGATCGCTTATCGTATTCTCCCGTGCAACACAGTTGCTAGTCCTCCTTTCATGCAAAATCCTAAGGTCCTAGCAAATGTCCAAGGCACCAAAGCCTGCTAAAGAGTCAATAATCGATAACTAAAACCTGAATTCTGCTACTTCTTACTGGCTATTACATCAACTTATAAGTTTCATCTGTGTTCTACTATGGTGCTATTAGTATCTCCGGATTCCGAAACACGAGACATTGCTTTGCAGACGATAAATGTAACCGTTTCATAGAGAAGAGCGTCCAATGTATCGATCTGGCTTTAAGTCGATTCGATAACAAATGACGAAAACGGACAGATTTCTCAGGTTTTTACTATATATGAACACTTTTCACATTCGCCCGTGCAACGCGGTTGCTAGTTTTCCTTTCATGCAAAATCGTATAGTCCTACCTCATGTCAAAGGCACCAAAGCCAGCTAAAAAGTCAATAATCGTTAAGTAAATCTTGAATTGTGCTACTTCTTACTGGCTATTATATCAACTTAGAAGCTTTATCTGTGTTCTACTATGGTGCTTTTAGTGTCTCCGCATACCGCAGCACCGGACATAGCTTTGCAGACGATAAATGTAATCGTTTCAGAGAGAAGAGCGGCCAATGTGTCGATCTGGATTTAAGTCGATTCGATAACAAATATCGAAAACGGACGAATTTCTCAGATTTTTACTACATATGAACACTTTTCACTTTCTCCCCTGCAACGCGGCCACTAGACTTCCCTTCATGCAAAATGTTAAGGTCCTAGCTCATGTCCAAGCACCAAAGAATCTTAAAACGTCAATAATCGATAACAAAAACTTGAATAGTACTACTTTTACTGGCTATTACATCAACTTAGAAGGTTCATCTGTGTTTTACCATGATGCTTTAATGTCTCCGGATAACGTAGCACGCGACATAGCTTTGCAGACGATAAATGTAATCGTTTCAGAGAGAAGAGCGGATAATGTGACGATCTGGCTTTAAGTCGATTCGATAACAAATGACGAAAACGGACGGATTTCTCAGGTTTTTACTACATATGAACACTTTTCACATTCTCCCGTGCAACGCGGTTGCTAGTTCTCCTTTCATGCAAAATCGTAAAGTCTTAGCTCATGTCCAAGCCACCAAAGCCGGCTAAAAAGTCAATAATCGATAACTAAAATTTTAATAGTACTACATCTTACTGGCTATTACATCAACTTAGAAGCTTCATCTATGTTCTACTATGGTGCTTTCAGTATCTCCCCATACAGCAGCACTCGACAGAGCTTTGCCGACGATAAATGTAACCGTTTCAGAGAGAAGAGCGGTGAATATGACGATCTGGATTTAAATCGAATCGATAACAAATGACGAAACCGGACGGATTTCTCAGGTTTTTACTACATATGAACACTTTTCACATTCGCCCGTGCAACGCGGCTTCTAGTCCTCCTTTCATACAAAATCTTAAGGTCCTAGCTCATGTCAATTGCACCAAAGCCGGCTAAAAATTAATAATCGATAACGAAAACTTGAATTGTACTACTTCTTACTGGTTATTACATCAACTTAGAGGTTTCATCTGTGTACTACTATTATAGTTTTAGTGTCTCCGCATTCCGCAGCACGCGACATAGCTTTGCAGACGATAAATGTAATCGTTCCAGAGAGAAGAGCGGCAAATGTGTCGATCTGGATTTAAGTCGATTCGATAACAAATGACGAAAACGGACGAATTTCTCAGAATTTTACTACATATGAACTCTTTTCACATTCTCCGTGCATCGTGGCCACTAGCCTTCCCTTCATGAAATATCTTAAGGCCCGAACTCATGCCCAAGCGCCAAAGAAGGGTAATATGTCAACAATCGATAGCTAAAACTTGAATTCTACTACTTCTTACTGGCTATTACATAAACTTAGAAGTTTCATCTGCATTCTTCTATGGTGCTTTTAGTTTCGCCGCATACCACAGCACGCGACATATCTTTGCAGACGATAAATGTACCCGTTTCAGAGAGAAGAGCGGCCAATAAGACGATCTGGTGTTAAGTCGATTCGATAACAAATGACGAAAACTGACGGATTTCTTAGTTTCTTACAACATATGAACACTTTTCACATTCGCCCGAGGACCGCGGCTGCTAGTCCTCCTTTCATGCAAAATCCTAAGGTCCTAGCAAATGTCCAAGTGACCAAAGCCTGCTAAAAAGTCAATAATCGATAACTAAAACCTGAATTGTACTACATCTTACTGGCTATTACATCAACTTATAAGTTTCATCTGTGTTCTACTATGGTGCTATTAGTGTCACCGTATACCGCAGCACGCGACAGAGCTTTGCAGACGATAAATGCAACCGTTTCAGAGAGAAGACCGGGCAATGTGACGATCTGGCTTTAAGTCGATTCGATAACAAATGAGGAAAACAGACAGATTTCTCAGGTTTTTACTACATATCAACACTTTTCACATTCGCCCGTGCAACGCGGCTGCTAGTCATCCTTTCATGCAAAATCGTATAGACGTATCCCATATCCAAGGCACCAAAGCCGGCTAAAAAGTCAATAATCGATAACTAAAACTTGCATTGTATGACTTCTTACTGTCTATTACATCAACTTAGAAGCTTCATCTGTGTTCTACTATGGTGCTTGTAGTGTCGCCGCATACCCCAGGGCGCAACATAGCTTTGCAGAAGACAAATGTAACCGTTTCAGAGAGAAGAGCGGCCAATGTGTCGATCTGGATTTAAGTCGATTCGATAACAAATGACGAAAACGAACGGATTTCTCAGGTTTTTACTACATATGAACACTTTTCACATTGTCCCTTGCAACTTGGCTGCTAGTCCTCCTTTCATGCAGAATCTTAAGTTCCTAGCTCATGTCCAAGGCACCAAAGCCGGCTAAAAAGTCAATAATCAATAACTAAAACTTGAATTGTACTACTTCTTACTGGCTATTACATCAACTTAGAAGCTTCTTCTGTGTTCTACTATGGTGCTTTCAGTATCTCCGCATACCGCAGCACGCGACTTAGCTTTGCAGACGATAAATGTAAGCGTTTCCGAGAGAAAAGCGGCCAATGTGACGATCTGGATTTAAGTCGATTCGATAACACATGACGAAAACGGACGGATTTCTCAGGTAATTACTACATATGAATACTTTTCACATTCGCTCGTGCAACGCGGCTGCTAGTCCTCCTTTCATGCAAAATCGTATAGTCCTACCTCATATGAAAGGCACCAAAGCCGGCTAAAAAGTCAATAATCGATAACTAAATCTTGAATTGTACTACTTCTTACTGGCTATTACATCAACTTAGAAGCTTTATCTGTGTTCTACTATGGTGCTTTTAGTGTCTCCGTATACCGCAGCACGCGACATAGCTTAGCAGACGATAAATGTAATCGTTTCAGAGAGAAGAGCGGCCAATGTGACGATCTGGCTTTAAGTCGATTCCATAACAAATGACGAAATCGGACGAATTTCTCAGATTTTTACTACATATGAACACTTTTCACATTCTCCCCTGCAACGCGGCCACTAGACTTCCCTTCATGCAAAATCTTAATTTCCTAGCTCATGTCGAAGCACCAGAGAATGGTAAAAAGTCAATAATCGATAACAAAAACTTGAATAGTACTACTTCTTACTGGCTATTACATCAACTTACGAGGTTCATCTGTGTTTTACTCTGATGCTTTTAGTGTCTCCGGATAACGTAGCACGCGACATAGCTTTGCAGACGATAAATGTAATCCTTTCAGAGAGAAGAGCGGCCAATGTGTCGATCTGGATTTAAGTCGAATCAATAACAAATGACGAAAACGGACGGATTTCTCAGATTCTTACTACATATGAACGCTTATCGTATTCTCACGTGCAACGCAGTTGCTAGTCATCCTTTCATGCAAAATCCTAAGCTCCTAGCAAATGTCCAAGTCTCCAAAGCGTGCTAAAAAGTCAATAACCTATAACTAAAACCTGAATTGTACTACTGCTTACTGGCTATTACATTACTTAGAAGCTTCATCTGTGTACTACTATAATGGTTTTAGTGTCTCCGCATACCGCAGCACGCGACATAGCTTTGCAGACAATAAATGTAATCGTTCCAGAGAGCAGAGCGGCAAATGTGTCGATCTGGATTTAGGTCCTATCGATAACAAATGACGAAAACGGACGAATTTCTCAGATTTTTACTACATATGAACACTTTTCACATTCTCCCGTGCATCGTGGCCACTAGCCTTCCCTTCATGAAATATCTTAAGGCCCTAACTCATGTCCAAGCGCCAATGAAGGGTAAAAAGTCAATAATCGATAGCTAAAACTTGAATTCTACTACTTCTTACTTGCTATTACGTAAACTTAGAAGTTTCATCTGTATTCTTCTATGGTGATTTTAGTTTTGCCGCATTTCACAGCACGCGACATAGCTTTGCAGACGATAAATGTAGCCGTTTCAGAGAGAAGAGCGGCCAATAAGACGATCTGGTGTTAAGTCGATTCGATAACAAATGACGAAATCGGACGGATTCTCAGTTTCTTACTACATATGAACACTTTTCACATTCGCCCGAGGACCACGGCTATGTATGAACACTTTTCACTTTCTCCCGTGCTACGGGGCTGATAGACTTCCCTTCATGCAAAATCTTAAGGTCCTACCTCAAGTCCAAGGCTCCAAAGAAGCGTAAAAAGTCAGTAATCGATAACTAATACTTGAATTGTACTACTTCCTACTGGGTATTACATCAACTTAGAGGCTTCATCTGTGCTCTACTATGCTGCTTTTAGTGTCTCCGGATACAGCACCACGCGACATAGCTTTGCAGATGACAAAACGTAACCGTTTCAAAGAGAAGAGCGGCCAATGTGGCGATCTGGATTTAAGTCTATTCGATAACAAATCACGAAAACGAACCGATTTATCAGGTTTTTACTACATATGAAAACTTTTCACATTCCCCTGTGCAACGCGGTTGCTAGTCCTGCCTTTCATGCAAAATCTTAAGGTCCTATTTCATGTCAAAGGCACCAAAGCCGGCTAAAAATTCAATAATCTATAACTTAAACTTGAATTGTACTACTTCTTACTGGCTATTACATTAACTTAGAAGGTTCATCTGTATTGTATTATGGTGCTTTTAGTGTCTCCGCATACCGCAGCACCGGACATAGCTTTGCAGACGATAAATGTAATCGTTTCAGAGAGAAGAGCGGCCAATGTGTCGATCTGGATTTAAATCGATTCGAAAACAAATGACGAAAACGGACGAATTTCTCAGATTTTTACTACATATGCAAACTTGTCACTTTCTCCCCTGCAACGCGGCCACTAGACGTCCCTTCATGCAAAATCTTAAGGTCCTAGCTCATGTCCATGCACCAAAGAATGGTAAAACGTCAATAATCGATAACAAAAACTTGAATAGTACTACTTCTTACTGGCTATTACATCAACTTAGAAGGTTCATCTGTATTTTACTATGATGCTTTTAGTGTCTCCGGATAACGTAGCACGCGACATAGCTTTGCAGACGATAAATGTAATCGTTTCAGAGAGAAGATCGGATAATGTGACGATCTGGCTTTAAGTCGATTCGATAACAAATGACGAAAACGGACGGATTTCTCAGGTTTTACTACATATGAACACTTTTCACATTCACCCGTGTAGCGCGGCTGCTAGTCCTCCTTTCATGCAAAATCTTAAGGTCCCATCTCATGTCCAACTCACCAAAGCCACCTAAAAAGTCAATAATCGATAGCTAAAACTTGAGTTTTACTACTTCTTCTTGGTTATTACATCAACTTAGAAGGTTCATTTGTGTTTTACTATGATGCTTTTAGTCTCTCCGGATACCGCACCTCGCGACATAGTTTTGCAGAGGATAAATGTAACCGTGTCAGAGAGAAGAGAGGCCAATGTGACGATCTGGCTTTAAGTCGATACGATAAAAAGTGGCGAAACCGGTCAGATTTCTCAGGTTTTTAATACATATGAAAACTTTTCACATTCGCCCGTGCAATGCGGCATCTAGTCCTCTTTTCATGTAAAATCGTGAAGTCATAGCTCATGTCCAAGGCACCAAAGCCGGCTAAAAGTCAATAATCGACAACTAAGACTTGAATTGTATTACTACATTTTGGCTATTACATCAACTTAGAAGCTACATCTGTGTTCTACTATGGCGCTTTTAGTATCTCCGCATACCGCAGCACACGACATAGCTTTGCAGACGATAAATGTAACCGTTTCAGAGAGAAGAGCGGCCAATCTGACGATCTGGATTTAAGTCGATTCGATAACAAATGATGAAAACAGACGGATTTCTCAGGTTTTTACTACCTATCAACACTTTTCACATTATCCCGCGCAACGCGACTGATAGTCGTCCTTTCACGCAAAATCGTAAGGTCCTAGCTCATGTCCAAGGCAACAAAGAAGGCTAAAAATTCAATAATCGATAATTAAAACTTGAAGTCTACTACATTTTACTGGCTATTACATAGCCGACTAAAAAGTCAAAAATCGGTAACTAAAACTTGAATTCTACTACTTCTTACTGGCTATTACATCGACTTAGAAGCTTCTTCTGTGTTCTACTATGGTGCTTTTAGTGTCTCCGCATACCGCAGGACGCGCCATAGCTTTGCAGACGATAAATGTAACCGTTTCAGAGATATGAGCGGCCAATGAGGCGAACTGACATTAAGTCGATTCGATAACAAATGACGAAAACGGACGGATTTCTCAGGTTTTTACTACATATGAACACTATTTACATTCTCCCGTGATACGCGGCTGCTAGTCCTCATTTCGTGAAAAATCGTAAGGTCCTAGCTCATGTCCAAAGCACCAAATTGGCTAAAAATTCAATATTCGATACCTAAAACTGGAATTGTACTACATCTTACTGGCTATAACATAACCGGACAAAAAGTCAAAAATCGATAACTACAATTAAAATTGTACTACTTCTTACTGGCTATTACATCAACATATAGCCTTCATCTGTGTTCTGCTATGGTGCTTTTAGTGTCTCCGCATACCGCAGCACGCGACATAGCTTTGCAGACGATAAATGTAACCGTTTCATAGAGAAGAGCGACCAATGTGACGATATGGCTTTAAATCGATTTGGTAAGAAATGACGAAAACAGACGGATTTCACAGGTTTTTACTACATATGAACACTTTTCACTTTCTCCCGTGCAACGCAGCTGCTAGTTCTCCTATGATGCAAAATTTTAAGGTCCTAGCTCATGTCCAAGGCCAAAAAGCCAGCTAAAAAGTCAATAATCGATATCTAAAACGTTATTGTACTACTTCTTACTGGCTATTACATCTACTTAGAAGTTTCATCTGTTTTCTACTATGGTGCTGTTAGTGTCTCCGCATACCGCAGCACGCGACATAGCTTTGCAGACGATAAATGTAACCGTTTCAGAGAGAAGAGCGACCAATGTGACGATCTGGCTTTAAGTCGATTTGATCAGAAATGACGAAAACGGACGGATTTCTCAGGTTTTTACTACAGATGAACACTTTTCACATTCTCCCGTGCAACGAAGCTGCTAGTCCTCCTTTGATGCAAAGTCTTAAGGTCCTAGCTCATGTCCAAGACCCCAATGCCAGCTAAAAAGTCAATAATCGATATCTAAAACGTTATTGTACTACTTTTTACTGGCTATTACATCAACTTAGAAGATTAATCATTGTTCAACTATGGTGCTGTTAGTGTCTCCGCAAACCGCAGCACGCTACATAGCTTTGCAGACGATAAATGTAACCGTTTCAGAGAGAAGAGCGACCAATGTGACGATCTGGCTTTAAGTCGATTTGATAAGAAATGACGAAAACGAACGGATTTCTCAGGTTTTTACTACATATGAACACTTTTCACAATCTCCCGTGCAACGCAGCTGCTAGTCCTCCTTTGATGCAAAGTCTTAAGGTCCTAGCTCATGTCCGAGAGCCAAAAGCCAGTTAAAAGTCAATAATCGATATCCAAAACGTTATTGCACTACTTCTTACTGGCTATTACATCAACTTAGAAGTTTCATCAGTGTTATACTATGGTGCTGTTAGTGTCTCTGCATACCGCAGCACGCGACATAGCTTTGCAGACGATAAATGTATCAGTTTCAGAGAGAAGAGCGACCAATGTGACGATCTGGCTTTAAGTCGATTTGATAAGAAATGACGAATATGGACGTATTTCTCAGGTTTTTACTACATATGAACACTTTTAACATTCTCCCGTGCAACGCAGCTGCTAGTTCCCCTTTGATGCAAAATCTTAAGGTCCTAGCTCATGTCCAATACCCCAAAGCCAGCTAAAAAGTCAATAATCGATATCTATAACGTTATTGTACTACTTCTTACTGGCTGTTACATCAACTTAGAAGTTTCATCTGTTTTCTACTATGGTGCTGTTAGTGTCTCCGCATACCGCAGCACGCGACATAGCTTTGCAGACGATAAATGTAACCGTTTCAGAGAGAAGAGCGACCAATGTGACGATCTCACTTTAAGTCGATTTGATAAGAAATGACGAAAACGGACGGATTTCTCAGTTTCTTAATACATATGAACACTTTTTACTTTGTCCAGTGCAACGCAGCTGCTAGTTCTCCTTTGATGCAAAATCTTAAGGTCCTAGCTCATGTCAAAGACCCCAATGCCAGCTAAAAAGTCAATAATCGATATCTAAAACGTTCTTGTACTACTTCTTACTGGCTATTACATCAAGTTAGAACTTTCATCAGTGTTCTACTATGGTGCTGTTAGTGTCTCCGCATACCGCAGCACGCGACATAGTTTTGCAGACGATAAATGTAAACGTTTCAGAGAGAAGAGCGACCAATGTGACGATCTGGCTTTAAGTCGATTTGATCAGAAATGACGAAAACGGATGGATTTCTCAGTTTTATACTACACTTGAACACTTTTCACATTCTCCCGTGCAACGCAGCTGCTAGTCCTCCTTTGATGCAAAGTCTTAAGGTCCTAGCTCATGTCCAAGACCCCAATGCCAGCTAAAAAGTCAATAATCGATATCTAAAACGTTATTGTACTACATTTCCTGGCTATAACTTCAACTTAGAAGATTCATCAGTGTTCTACTATGGTGCTGTTAGTGTCTCTGCATATCGCAGCACGCGACATAGCTTTGCAGACGATAAATGTGACCGTTTCAGAGAGAAGAGCGACCAATAAGATGACCTGGCTTTAAGTCGATTTGATAAGAAATGACGAAAACTGACGGATTTCTCAGGATTTTACTACATATGAACATTTTTCACATTCTCCCGGGCAACGCAGCTGCTAGTCCTCTTTGATGCAAAATCTTAAGGTCCTAGCTCATGTCCAATTCCCCAAAGCCAGCTAAAAAGTCAATAATCGATATCTAAAACGTTATTGTACCACTTCTTACTGACAATTACATCAACTTGGAAGTTTCATCTGTGTTCTACTATGGTGCTGTTAGTGTCTCCGCATACCGCAGCGCGCGACATAGCTTTGTAGGCGATATATGTTACCGTTTCAGAGAGAAGAGCGTCCAGTGTGACGTCCTGGCTTTAAGTCGATGTGATAAGAAATTACGAAAACGGACGGATTTCTCAGGTTTTACTACATATGAACACTTTTCACATTCTCCCGTGCAACGCAGCTGCTAGTCCTCCTTTGATGCAAAATCTTAAGGCCCTAGCTCATGTCCAAGGTCCCAAAGCCAGCTAAAAAGTCAATAATCGATATCTAAAACGTTATTGCACTACTTCTTACTGGCAATTACTACAACTTAGAAGCTTCTTCTGTGTTCTACTATGGTGCTGTTAGTGTCTCGGCATACCGCAGAAAGCGACATAGCTTTGTAGGCGATAAATGTTACCGTTTCAGAGAGAAGAGCGCCCGATGTGACGTTGTGGCTTTAAGTCGATTTGATAAGAAATGACGAAAACGGACGGATTTCTCAGGATTTTACTACATATGAACACTTTTCACATTCTCCCGGGCAACGCAGCTGCTAGTCCTCCTTTGCTGCAAAATCTTAAGGTCCTAGCTCATGTCCAATTCCCCAAAGCCAGCTAAAAAGTCAATAATCGATATCTAAAACGTTATTGTACTACTTCTTACTGGCAATTACATCAACTTGGAAGTTTCATCTGTGTTCTACTATGGTGCTGTTAGTGTCTCCGCATACCGCAGCACACGACATAGCTTTGCAGATAATAAATGTAACAGTTTCAGAGAGAAGAGCGACCAATGTGACGATCTGGCTTTAAGTCTATTTGATAAGGAATGACGAAAACTGACGGATTTTTCAGGTTTTTACTACATATGAATACTTTTCACATTCTCCCGTGCAACGCAGCTGCTAGTCCTCCTTTGATGCAAAATCTTAAGGCCCTAGCTCATATCCAAGGCCCCAAAGCCAGCTAAAAAGTCAATAATCGATATCTAAAACGTTATTGCACTACTTCTTACTGGCAATTACTACAACTTAGAAGCTTCTTCTGTGTTCTACTATGGTGCTGTTAGTGTCTCGGCATACCGCAGCACGCGACATAGCTTTGTAGGCGATAAATGTTACCGTTTCAGAGAGAAGAGCGGCCAATGTGACGTTCTGGCTTTAAGTCGATTTGACAAGAAATGACGAAAACGAACGGATTTCTCAGGTTTTTACTACATATGAACTTTTTTCACATTCTCCCGTGCAACGCAGCTGCTAGTCCTCCTTTGATGCAAAATCTTAAGGCCCTAGCTCATGTCCAAGGCCCTTAAAGCCAGCTAAAAAGTCAATAATCGATATCTAAAACGTTATTGTACTACTTTTTACTGGCTATTACATCAACTTAGAAGTTTCATCAGTGTTCTACTATAGTGCTGTTAGTGTCTCCGCATACCGCAGCACTGGACATAGCGTTGCAGACGATAAATGTAACCGTTTCAGAGAGAAGAGCGGCCAATGTGACGATCTGTCTTCAAGTCGATTCGATAACAAATGACGAAAACGGACTGATATCTCAGGTTTTTACTACATAAGAAGACTTTTCACATTATCCCGTGCAACGCTTCTGCTAGACCTCCTTTCATGCAAAATCTTAAGGTCCTAGCTCATGTCAAAGGCATCTAAGAAGGGTAAAAAGTCAATAATCGATAACTAAAACTTGAATTGTACTGCTTCTTACTGGGTATTAGATCAACTTAGAAGCATCTTATGTGTTCTGCCATGCTGCTTTTAGTCTCTCCGCATACCGGAGCACGCGACATAGCTTTGCAGACGATAAATGTAATCGTTTCAGAGAGAAGAGCGGCCAATTTGACGATCTTACTTTAAGTCGATTCGATAACAAATGATGAAAACGAACGGATTTCTCAGGTTTATACTACATATGAACACTTTTCACACTCTCCTTTGCAACGCGGCTGCTAGTCCTCCTTTCATGCAAAATCGTAAGGTCCTAGCTAATGTCCAAGTCACCAAAGAATCAAAAATCGATAACTAAGTCTTGAATTGTACTGCGTCTTACTGGCTATTAGATCAACTTAGAAGCATCTTATGTGTTCTGCCATGCTGCGTTTAGTCTCTCCGCATACCGGAGCACGCGACATAGCTTTGCAGACGATAAATGTAACCGTTTCAGAGAGATGAGCGGCCCATGTGACGATCTGGCTTTAAGTCGATTCGATAACAAATGGCGAAAACGTACGGATGTCTCAGGTTTTTACAACATATGGACACTTTTCACATTCTCCCGTGCAACGCGCCTGCTAGTCCTCCTATCATGCAAAATGTTAAGGTCCTAGCTCATGTCAAAGGCATCTAAGAAGGGTAAAAAGTCAATAATCGATAACTAAAACTTGAATTGTACTGCTTCTTACTGGGTATTAGATCAACTTAGAAGCATCTTATGTGTTCTGCCATGCTGCGTTTAGTCTCTCCGCATACCGGAGCACGCGACATAGCTTTGCAGACGATAAATGTACCCGTTTCAGAGAGAAGAGCGGCCAATTTGACGATCTTACTTTAAGTCGATTCGATAACAAATGATGAAAACGAACGGAATTCTCAGGTTTTTACAACATATGAATACTTTTCACATTCTCCTTTGCAACGCGGCTGCTAGTCCTCCTTTCATGCAAAATCGTAAGGCCCTAGCTAATGTCCAAGTCACCAAAGAATCAAAAATCGATAACTAAATCTTGAATTGTACTGCGTCTTACTGGCTATTAGATAAACTTAGAAGCCTAATATGTGTTCTGCTATGCTACGTTTAGTCTCTCCGCATACCGGAGCACGCGACATAGCTTTGCAGACGGTAAATGTAACAGTTTCAGAGAGAAGAGCGGCCAATGTGACGATCTAGCTTTAAGCCGATGAGATAACAAATGCCGAAAACGGACTGATTTCTCAGGATTTTACAACATATAAACACTTTTCACACTCTTTCGTGCAACGCGGTTGCTAGACCTCCATTCATGCAAAACCTTAAGGTCCTAGCTCATGTCCAAGGAATCAAAGAAGAGAAAAACTCAATAATTGATAGCTATAACTTTAATTGTACTACTTCTTATTGGCCAATACATCAACTTAGAATCTTCATCTGTGTTCTACTATGGTGCTTTTAGTGTCTCCGTATACCGCAGCACGCGACATAGCGTTGCAGACGATAAATGTAAGCGTTTCAGAGAGAAGAGCGGCCTATGTGGCGATCTGGCTATTAGTCTATTCGATAACAAATGACGAAAACGGACGGATTTCTCAGGTTTTTACTACATATGAAACCTTTTCACATTCTCCCGTGCAACGCGGCTGCTAGTCCTCCTTTCATGCAAAATCTTAAGGTCCTGACTCATGTCCAAGGCCCCAAAGAAGGGTATAACGTCAATAATCGATAACTAAAACTTAAATTGTACTGCTTCTTACTGGCTATTACATCAACTTAGGAGCTTCTTCTGTGTTCTACTATGGTGCTTTTAGTGTCCCCGCATACCGCAGCACGCGACATAGATTTGCAGACGATAAATGTAACCGTTTCAGCGAGAAGAGCAGCTAATGTGACCATCAGGTTTTAGTCGATTCGTTATGAAATGACGGAAACGGACGGATTTCTCAGGTTTTTACTACATATGAACACTTTTCACATTCTCCCGTGCAACGCAACTGATAGTCCTCGTTTCATGCAAAATCTTAAGGTCCTAGCTTATGTCCAAGTCACCAAAGAAAGGTAAAAAGTCATTAATCGATATCTAAAAATTGTATTGTATTACTTCTTACTGGCTATTACATCAACGCAGAAGCTTCATCTGTGTTCTACTAAGGTGTTTTCAGTGAACCCGCATACCGCGGCACGCGACATAGCTTTGCAGACTATAAATGTAACCGTTTCAGAGAGAAGAGCGGCCAATGTGACGATCTGCTTTAAGTCGATTCGATAACAAATGACGAAAACGGACGGATTTCTCAGGTTTTTACTACATATGAAACCTTTTCACATTCTCCCGTGCAACGCGGCTTCTAGTCCTCCTTTCTTCAAAAATCTTAAGGCTCTAGCACATGTGCAATGCACCAAAGAAGGGTAAAAAGTCAATATTCGATAGCTAAAACTTGAATTGTACTGCTCCTTACTGGCTATCACTTCAACTTAGAAGCTTCTTCTGTGTTCTACTATGGTGCTTTTAGTGTCTCCGCATACCGCAGCACGCGACATAGCTTTGCAGGCGATAAATGTAACCGTTTCAGAGAGAAGAGCGGCCAAGTGACGATCTGGCTTTAAGTCGATTCGATAACAAATGACGAAAATAAACGGATTTCTCAGGTTTTTACTACATATGAAACGTTTTCACATTCTCCCGTGCAACGCGGCTGCTAGTCCTGTGTTCATGCTAAATCTTAAGGTACTAGCTCATGTCCAAGGCACCAAAGAAGGGTAAAAATATAATAATCGATAACTACAACTTGAATTTTACTGCTTCTTATTGGCTATTACATCAACTTAGAAGCTTATTCTGTGTTCTACTATAGTGCTTTTAGTGTCCCCGCATACCGCAGCACGCGACATAGCTTTGCAGACGATAAATGTAACCGTTTCAGAGAGAAGGGCGGCCAATGTGACGATCTGGCTTTAAATCGATTCGATAACAAATGACGAAAACGGACGGATTTCTGAGGTATTTATACATACGAACACTTTTCACATTCTCCCGTCCAACGCGGCTGCGAGTCCTACTGTCATACAAGATCTTAAGGTCCTAGCTCATGTCCAAGGCACCAAAGAAGGGTAAAAAGTCATTAATCGATAACTAAAACTTGAATTGTACTGCTTCTTATGGCCGTTACATCAACTTAGAAGCTTCTTCTCTGTTCTACTATAGTGCTTTTACTGACTCCTTATACCGCAGCACGCGACATAGCTTTGCAGACGATAAATGTAACCGTTTCAGCGAGAAGAGTAGCCAATGTGACGATCTGGCTTTAAGTCGATTCGATAACAAATGTCGAAAATAAACGGATTTCTCAGGTTTTTACTACATACGAACACTTTTCACATTCTCCCGTCAAACGCTGCTGCTAGTCCTACTGTCATGCAAAATCTTAAGGCTCTAGCACATGTCCAGGGCACCAACGAAGGGTAAAAAGTCAATAATCGGTAACTAAAATTTGAATTGTACTGCTTCTTACTGGCTATTACTTCAACTTAGAAGCTTCTTCCGTGTTTTAGTATAGTGCTTTTAGTGTCTCCGCGTACCGAGTCACGCGACACAGCTTTGCAGACGATGAATGTAGCCGTTTCAGAGAGAAGAGCGGCCAATGTGACGATCTGGCATTAAGTCGATTCTATAACAAATGGCGAGAACGGACGGATTTCTCAGGTTTTTACTACATATGAACACTTTTCACATTCTCCCGTGCAATGCAACTGATAGTCCTCGTTTCATGCAAAATCTTAAGGTCCTATCTTATGTCCAAGGCACCAAAGAAGGGTAAAAAGTCATTAATCGATAACTAAAACTGGAATTGTACTGTTTCTTACTGGCTATTACATCAGGTTAGAAGCTTCTTCTAAGTTGTACTATGGTGCTTTCAGTGTCTCCGCATACCGCAGCACGCGACATAGCTTTGCAGACGATAAATGTAACCGTTTAGCGAGAAGAGCGGCAAATGTGACGATCTGGCTTTAAGTCTATTCGATAACAAATGACGAAAACCGACGGATTTCCAATGTTTTTGCTACATATGAACACATTTCATATTCTCCCGTGGAACGCGGCTGCTAGTGATCCTTTCATGCAAAATCTTAAGGTCCTAGCTTATGTCCAAGGCACCAAAGCCGGCTAAAAAGTCAATAATCGATAATTAAAACTTGGTTTGTACCACTTCTTACTGGCTAATACATCAACTTAGAAGCTTCATCTGTGTTCTACTATGGTTCTTTTAGCGTCTCCGCATACCGCAGCACGCGACATAGCTTTGCAGACGATAAATGCATCCGTTTCAGAGAGAAGAGCGGAAAATGTGGCGATCTTGCTGTAAGTCGATTCAGTAACATATGATGAAAACGGTCGGATTTCTCAGGTTTTTACTAGATATGAATACTTTTCACATTCTCCTGTGCAACGCGGCTGCTAGTCCTCCTTTCATGCAAAATCTTAAGGTCCTGACTCATGTCCAAGGCCCCAAAGAAGGGTAAAACGTCAATAATCGATAACTAAAACTTAAATTGTACTGCTTCTTACTGGCTATTAGATCAACTTAGGAGCTTCTTCTGTGTTCTACTATGGTGCTTTTAGTGTCTCCGCATATCGCAGCACGCGACATAGCTTTGTAGACGATAAGTACAACCGTTTCAGAGTGAAGAGCGACCAATGTGACGATCTGGCTTTAAGTCGATTTGACAAGAAATGACGAAAACGAACGGATTTCTCAGGTTTTTACTACATATGAACTTTTTTCACATTCTCACGTGCAACGCAGCTGCTAGTCCTCCTTTGATGCAAAATCTTAAGGCCGTAGCTCATGTCCAAGGCCCTTAAAGCCAGCTAAAAAGTCAATAATCGATATCTAAAACGTTATTGTACTACTTTTTACTGGCTATTACATCAACTTAGAAGTTTCATCAGTGTTCTACTATGGTGCTGTTAGTGTCTCCGCATACCGCAGCACTGGACATAGCGTTGCAGACGATAAACGTTTCAGAGAGAAGAGCGGCCAATTTGACAATCTTACTTTAAGTCGATTCGATAACAAATGACGAAAATAAACGGATTTCTCAGGTTTTTACTACATATGAAACCTTTTCACATTCTCCCGTGCAACGCGGCTGCAAGTCCTCATTTCTTCAAAAATCTTAAGGTTCTAGCACATGTCCAAGGCACCAAAGAAGGGTAAAAAGTCAATAATCGGTAACTAAAATTTGAATTGTACTACTTCTTACTGGCTATTACTTCAACTTAGAAGCTTCTTCTGTGTTTTACTATGGTGCTTTTAGTGTCTCCGCATGCCGCATCACGCGACATAGCTTTGCAGACGATAAATGTAGCCGTTTCAGAGAGAAGAGCGCCCCATGTGACGATCTGGCTTTAAGTCGATTCGATAACAAATGGCGAAAACGTACGGATGTCTCAGGTTTTTACAACATATGGACACTTTTCACATTCTCCCGTGCAACGCGCCTGCTATTCCTCCTATCATGCTAAATGTTAAGGTCCTAGCTCATGTCCAAGGCACCAAAGCCGGCTAAAAAGGCAATAATCGATAACTTAAACTTGAATTGTTCTACATCTTACTGGCTATTAAATAAACTTAGAAGCTTTTTCAGTGTTCTGCTATGGTGCTATTAGTGTCTCAGCATAACGCAGCACGCGACATAGCTTTGCAGACGATTAATGTAACCGTTTCAGAGAGAAGAGCGGACAATGTAACGTCCTGGCTTTAAGACGATTCGATAACAAATGACGAAAACGGTCAGATTTCTCAGGTTTTTACTACATATGAACACATTAACACATTTTGCCGTGCAACGCGGCTGCTAGTCATCCTTTCATGCAATCCCTTAAGGTCCTAGCTCATGTCCAAGGCACCAAAGCCGACTAAAAAGGCAATAATAGATGACTAAAACTTTAATTGAACTACTTCTAACTGGCTATTACAAAAACTTAGAAGCTTCTTCTGTGTTCTACTATGGTGCTTTTAGTGTCTCCGCTTACCGCAGCACGCGACATAGCTTTGCAGACGATAAATGTAACCGTTTCAAAGGAAAGAGCGGCCAATGTAACGATATGGCTTTAAGTCGATTCGATAACAAGGCACCAAAGCCGGCTAAAAAGTGAATAATCGATAACGAAAACTTGAATTGTACTACTTCTTACGGGCTATTACATCAACTTAGAAGCTTCTTCTGTGTTCTACTATGGTGCTTTTAGTGTCTCCGCATACCGCACATATCGACATAGCTTTGCAGACGATAAATGTAACCGTTTCAGAGAGTAGATCGGCCAATGTAACGGTCTGCCTTTAAATCGATTCGATAACAAATGACGATAACGGGCGGATTTCTCAGGTTTTTACTAAATATGAACATTTTTCACATTCTCCCGTGTAACTCAGCTGCTAGTTATCGTTTCATGCAAAATCGTGAGGACCTAGCTCATGCCATGGCACCAAAGCCGCCAAAAAATCAATAATCTATAACTAAAACTTGAATAGTACTACTTCTCACTGGCTATCACATCAACTTAGAAGCTTCATCTCTGTTCTACTATGGTGATTTTAGTGTCTCCGCATAACGCATCACGCGACATAACATTGCAGACGATAAATGTAACCGTTTCAGAGAGAAGAGCGGCCAATGTGACGATCTGGGTTTAAGTCGATTCGATAACAAATGACGAAAGGAGCCGGATTTCTCAGGTTTTTACTACATATGAACACTTTTCTCATTCTCCCGTGCAACGCGGCTGCTAGACTTACCTTCATGGATAATCTTAAGGTCCTAGCTTATGTCCAAGGCACCAAAGCCGGCTAAAAAGTCAATAATCGATAGCTAAAACTGGAATTTTACTGCATGTTACTGACTATTACATCAACTTGTAAACTTCTTCTGTGTTCTACTATGGTGCTTTTAGTGTCTCCGCATACCGCAGCAGGTGACATAGCTTTGCAGACGATAAATGAAACAGTTTCAGAGAGAAGAGCGGCCAATGTAACGATCTGGTTTTAAGTCGATTTGATAACAAATGACGGAAACGGGCTGATTTCTCAGGTTTTTACTACATATGAACACTTTTCACTTTCTCCCGTGCAACGCAGCTGCTAGCCTTCCATTCATGCAAAATCGTAAGGTCCTAGCTCGTGTCCATGGTACCAAAGCCGGCTATGAAGTCAGTAATCGATAACTGATACTTCCATTGTACTAGTTCTTACTGGCTATAACGTCAACTTAGAAGTTGTTTCTGTGTTCTACTATGGTGCTTTTAAAGTCCCTGCATACCGCGGCAAGCGACATAGCTTTTCAGACGATAAATGTAACCGTTTCAGAGAGAAGATCCGCCAACGCGACGATCTGGCTTTAAGTCGATTCGATAACAAACGACGAGAGACGGGTGGATATCTCAGGTTTTTACTACATATGAACACTTTTCTCATTCTACCGTGCAACGCGGCTGCTAGACTTACCTTCATGGATAATCTTAAGGTCCTAGCTTATGTCCAAGGCACAAAAGCCGGCTAAAAAGTCATTAATCGATAACCAAAACTTGCAATAGACTACTTCTTACTGTCTATTACTTCAACTTAGAAGCTTCTTCTGTGTTCTGCTATGTTGCTTTTAGTGTCTCCGCATACCGCAGCACGCGACATAGCTTTTCTGACAATAAATGTAACCGTTTCATAGAGAAGAGGGACCAATGTGACGATCTGGCTTTAAGTCGATTCGATAACAAATGACGAAAACGGCCGGATTTCTCAGGTTTTTACTACATATGAACACTTTTCACATTCTCCCGTGTAACTCAGCTGCTAGTTATCCTTTCATGCAAAATCTTAACGACCTAGCTCATGTCCAAGGAACCAAAGCCGGGTAAAAAGTCAATAATCTATAACTAAAACTTGAATTGTACTACTTCTTACTGGCTATTACATTCTGTTAGAAGCTTCTTCTGTATTCTACCATGGTGCTTTTAGTGTCTCCGCATATCGCATCACGCGACATAGCTTTGCAGACGATAAATGTAACCGTTTCAGAGAGAAGAGCGGCCAATGTAACGATATGGCTTTAAGTCGATTCGATAACAAGGCACCAAAGCCGGCTAAAAAGTGAATAAACGATAACGAAAACTTGAATTGTACTACTTCTTACTGGCTATTATATCAACATAGAAGCTTCCTCTGTGTTCTACTATGGTGATTTTAGTGTCTCCGCGTATCGCATCACGCGACATAGCTTTGCAGAGGATAAATGTAAACGTTTCAGAGAGAAGATCGGCCAATGTAACGGTCTGCCTTTAAATCGATTCGATAACAAATGACGAAAACGGGCGGATTTCTCAGGTTTTTACTAAATATGAACATTTTTCACATTCTCCCGTGTATTTCAGCTGCTAGTTATCCTTTCATGCAAAATCGTAAGGACCTAGCACATGCCATGGCACCAAAGCCGGCTAAAAAGTCAGTAATCGATAATTAAAACTTGAATTGCACTACTTATTACTGGCTATTACATCAACATAGAAGCTTCTTCTGTGTTCTACTATAGTGATTTTAGTGTCTCCGCATACCGCAGCACGCGACATAGCTTTGCAGAGGATAAATGTAACCGTTTCAGAGAGAAGGGCGGCCAATGTGACGATCTGGGTTTATGTCGATTCGATAACAAATGACGAAAACAGACAGATTTCTCAGGTTTTTACTACATATGAACACTTTTCACATTCTCCCGTGTAACTCAGCTGCTAGTTATCCTTTCATGCAAAATCTTAACGACCTAGCTCATGTCCAAGGCACCAAAGCCGGGTAAAAAGTCAATAATCTATAACTAAAACTTGAATTGTACTACTTCTTACTGGCTATTATATCAACATAGAAGCTACCTCTGTGTTCTACTATGGTGATTTTAGTGTCTCCGCGTATCGCATCACGCGACATAACTTTGCAGACGATAAATGTAACCGTTTCAGAGAGAAGAGCGGCCAATGTACGTCTTGGCTTTAAGTCGATTCGATAACAAATGACGAAAACGGACATTTCTCAGGTTTTTATTACATATGAACACTTTATACATTCTCCCGTGCAGCGCGGCTGCTAGTACTCCTTTCATGCAAAATCTTAAGGTCCTAGCTCATGTCCAAGGCACCAAAGACGGCTAAAAAGTCAATAATCGAAAACTAAAACTTGAATTGTACTACTTCTTACTGGCTATTACATCAACTTAGAAGCTACTTCTGTGTTCTACTATGGTGCTTTTAGTGTCTCCGCATGCCGCACCCAGTGACATAGCTTTGCAGACGATAAATGTAACCCTTACAGAGGGAAGAGCGGCCAATGTGACGATCTGGCTTTAAGTCGATTCGATAACAAATGACGAAAACAGCCGGATTCCTCAGGTTTTTACTACATATGAACACTTTTCACATTCTCCCGTGTAACTCAGTTGCTAGTTATCCTTTCATGCAAAATCTTAACGACCAAGCTCATGTCCAAGGCACCAAAGCCGGGTAAAAAGTCAATAATCTATAACTAAAACTTGAATTGTACTACTTCTTACTGGCTATTACATTCTGTTAGAAGTTTCTTCTGTAATCTACTATGGTGCTTTTAGTGTCTCCGCATATCGCATCACGCGACATAGCTTTGCAGACGATAAATGTAACCGTTTCAGAGAGAAGAGCGGCCAATGTGACGATCTGGGTTTAAGTCGATTCGATAACAAATGAACAAATAGGGCGAATATCTTAGGTTTTTACTACATATAAACACTTTTATCACTTTCCCGTGAAACGCAGCTGCTAGTCCTCCTTTCATGCAAAATCTTAAGGTCCTAGCTCACGTCCAAGGCATCAAAGCCGGCTAAAAATTCAATAATCGATAACTAAGACGTGAATTGTACTACTTCTTACTGGCTATTACATCAACTTAGAAGCTTCTTCTGTGTTCTACTATGGTGCTTTTAGTGTCTCCGCATACCGCAACTAGCGACATAGCTTAGCAGCCGATAAATGTAACCGTTTCAGAGGGAAGAGCCGCCAATGTGACGATCTGGCTAAATGGCGATTCAATAACAAATCACGAAATGGGCCGGATTTCTCAGGTTTTTACTACATATGAACACTTTTCTCATTCTCCCGTGCGACGCGGCTGCAAGACTTACCTTCATGGATAATCTTAAGGTCCTAGCTTATGTCCAAGGCACCAAAGCCGGCTAAAGAGTCAATAATCGATAGCAAAAACTTGAATTGTACTGCTTGTTACTGACTATTACATCAACTTGTAAACTTCTTCTGTGTTCTACTAAGATGCTTTTAGTGTCTCCGCATACCGCAGCAGGTGACATAGCTTTGCAGACGATAAATGAAACAGTTTCAGAGAGAAGAGCGGCCAATGTAACGATATGGTTTTAAGTCGATTTGATAACAAATGACGGAAACGGGCTGATTTCTCAGGTTTTTACTACATATGAACACTTTTCACTTTCTCCCGTGCAACGCAGCTGCTAGTCTTCCATTCATGCAAAATCGTAAGGTCCTAGCTCGTGTCCATGGTACCAAAGCCGGCTATGAAGTCAGTAATCGATAACTGATGCTTCCATTGTACTAGTTCTTACTGGCTATAACTTCAACTTAGAAGTTGTTTCTGTGTTCTACTATGGTGCTTTTAAAGTCCCTGCATGGCGCGGCAAGTGACATAGCTTTTCAGACGATAAATGTAACCGTTTCAGAGAGAAGATCCGCCAACGCGACGATCTCGCTTTAAGTCGATTCGATAACAAATGACGAGAAACGGGTGGATATCTCAGGTTTTTACTACATATGAACACTTTTCTCATTCTACCGTGCAACGCGGCTGCTAGACTTACCTTCATGGATAATCTTAAGGTCCTAGCTTATGTCCAAGGCACAAAAGCCGGCTAAAAAGTCAATAATCGATAACCAAAACTTGCAATGTACTACTTCTTACTGTCTATTACTTCAACTTAGAAGCTTCTTCTGTGTTCTGCTATGTTGCTTTTAGTGTCTCCGCATACCGCAGCACGCGACATAGCTTTCCTGACAATAAATGTAACTGTTTCAGAGAGAAGAGCGACCAATGTGACGATCTGGCTTTAAGTCGACTCCATAACAAATGACGAAAACGATCGTATTTGTAAGGTTTTTACTATATATGAACATTTTTCAAACTCCAGTGCAAAGCGGCTGCTACACGTCCCTTCATGCAAAATCGTAAAGTCCTAGCTCATTTCCAAGGCACCAAAGAAAAGTAAAAGGTCAATAATCGATAGCTAAAACTTGAATTTTACTGGTTATTACATCGACTTAGAAACTTCTTCTGTGTTCTACTATGGTGTTTTTAGTGTCTCCGAATTCCGCAGCACGCGACATAGCTTTGCAGATGATAAATGTAACCGTTTCAGAGAGATGAGCGGCCAATGTTACGATCTGGCTTTAAGTCGATTTGATAACAAATGACGAAAACGAACGGATTTGTAAGGTTTGTACTACAAATGAACACTTTTTCACATTCTCCCGTGCAACACAGCTGCTAGTCCCCCATTAATGCAAAATCGTAAGGTCCTAGCTCGTGTCCAAAGTACCAAAGCCGGCTAAAAAGTCAGTAATCGATAACTAAAACTTGCAACGTACTACTTCTTACTGGCTATTACTTCAACTTAGAACCTTCTTCTGTGTTTTACTATGGTGCTTTTAAAGTCTCCGCATACCGCATCACGCGACATAGCTTTGCAGACGATAAATGTAACCATGTCAGAGAGAAGAGCGGCCGATGTTAGGATCTGGCTTTAAGTCGATTTGATAACAAATGACGAAAACGAACGGATTTTTAAGGTTTTTACTACAAATGAACACTTTTCACATTCTCCCGTGCAACGCGGCTGTTAGACTTGCCTTCATGCAAAATCTTAAGGTCCTAGCTCATGTCCAAGGCACCAAAGAAGGGTAAAAGTTCAATAATCGATAAAAAGAACTTGAATTGTAATGTTTCTTACTGGCTATTACATGAACTTAGAAACTTCTTCTGTGTTCTACTATTATGCTTTTAGTGTCTCGCGCATACCGCAGCACGCGACATAGCTTTGCAGACGATAAATGTAACCGTTTCAGAGAGAAGAGCGGCCAGCGTAACGTCCTTGCTTTAAGTCGATTCGTTAACAAATGACGAAAACGAACGGATTTCTCAGGTTTTTACTACATATGAACACTTTCAAATTTTCCCGTGCAACTTGGCTGCTAGTCCTCCTTTCTTGCAAAATCTTAAGGTCCTAGCTCTTGTCCAAGGCGCCAAAGCCTTCTAAAAAGTCAATAATCGATAATTAAAACTTGAATTGTACTACATCTTACTGGCTATTACATAGCCGAGTAAAAAGCCTAAAACCGATAACGAAAACTTGAATTGTACTACTTCTTACTGGCTATTACATCAACTTAGAAGCTTCTTCTGTGTTCTACTATGGTGCTTTTAGTGTCTCCGCATACCGCAGTACGCGACATAGCTTTGGAGACGATAAATGTAACCGTTTCAGAGAGAAGAGCTTCCAATCTAACGATATGGCTTTAAGTCGATTCAATAACAAATGGGGAAAACTGACGGATTTCTCAGGTTTTTACAATATACGACAACTTTTCACATTCTCCCGTGCAAAGCGGCTGCTAGACTTAGCTTCATGTAAAATTTTATGGTCCTAGCTCATGTCCAAGGCACCAAAGACGGCTATAAAGTCAATAATCGATAACCAAAACTTGAATTGTACTGCTTCTTATTGGCTATTACATTAACATGGAAGCTTCTTCTGTGTTCTCCTATGGTGCTTTTAGTGTCACCGTATACCGCAGCACGCGACATAGCTTTGCAGACGACAAATGTAACCGTTTCAGAGAGAAGATCCGCCAATGTGACGATCTGGCTTTAAGTCGATTCGATAACAAGTGACGAAAACGGTCGGATTTCTCAGGTTTTTACTACATATGAACACTTTTCACATACTCCAGTGCACACGGATGCTAGTCGTCCTTTCATGCAAAATCCTAAGGTCCAAGCTCATGTCCTTGGCACCAAAGCTGGCTAAAATTTCAAAAATTGATAACTAAAACTTGAAATGTACTGCATCTTACTGGCTATTACATCAACTTAGAAACTTCTTCTGTGTTCTACAATGGTGCTTTTAGTATCTCCGCATACCGCAGCAGGCGACATAAGTATGCACACGATAAATATAATCATTTCAGAGAGAAAACGGCCTATGTGACGTTCTGGCATTACGTCGATTCGAAAGCAGATGACGAAAACGGTCGGATTTCTTATCTTTTTACTGCATATCAATACTTTCCACGTTCTCCCGTGCAACTTGGCTGCTAGACCTCCCTTCATGCAAATTCGTAACGTCCTACCGCATGTCCAAGGCACCAAAGCCGGCCAAAAAGTCAATAATCGAAAGCTAATACTTGAATTGTACTGCTTCTTACTGGGTATTACATGAACTTAGAAGCTTCTTCTGTGTTCTACTATGGTGCTTTTAGTGTCTCCGCATGCCGCAGCCCGCGATATAGCTTTGCACACGATAAATGTAATCGTTTCAGAGAAAAGAGCGGCCAATGTGACCTTCTGGAATTAAGTCGATTCGATAGCAAATGACGAAAACGAGCGGATTTCTCAGGTTTTTAGATATGAACACTTTTCACATTCTCCCGTGCGATGTGGCTGATAGACCTTCCTTCATGCAAAAATCATAAGGTCCTAGCACATGTCCAGTGCATTAAAGCCGGCTAAAAAGTCATTAATCGGTAATTAAAAATTGAATTTTACTGCTTCTTACTGCTTATTACATAAACTTAGAAGCTTCTTCTGTGTTCTACAATGGTGCTTTTAGTGTCTCCGCATTCCGCAGCACCCGACATAGTTTTGCACACGATAAATGTAACCGGTTCAAAAGAAGAGCGGAAAATGTGACTATCAGGCATTAATTCGATACGATAGCAAATGACGATAATGGGCGGATTTCTCAGGTTTTTACTAGATGTGAACACTTTTCACATTCTCCCGTGCGATGTGGCTGATAGATCTCCCTTCATACTAAATGGTAAGGTCCTAGCTCATGTCCAATGCACTAAAGCCTTCTAAAAACTCAATAATCGATAACTAATGCTTCAATTGTACAGCTACTTACTGGCTATTACATCAACTTAGAAGCTTCTTCTGTGTTCTACTATGGTGCTTTTAGTGTCTCCTCATACCGCAGCACGCGACATAAGTTTTCACACGATAAATGTAACCGTGTCAGAGAGAGAACGGCCAATGTGACGGTCTGGCATTACGTCGACTCGAAAGCAGATGACGAAAACGATCGGATTTCTTAGGTTTTTACTGCACATGGAAACTTTTCACATTCTCCCTTGCAATGTGGCTGCTAGACCTCCCTTCATGCCAAATCTTAAGGTCCTAGCTCATGTCCAAGGCACCAAAGCTGGCTAAAAATTCTATAATCGATAACTAAAACTTGAATTGTACTGCTTCTTACTGGCTATTACACCAAATTAAAAGCTTCTTCTGTGTTCTACTATGGTGCTTTTAGTGTCTCCGCATACCGCAGCACGCTACATATCTTTGCAAACGATAAATGTAACCGTTTCAGAGAGAAAACGGCCAATGTGACGATCTGGCATTACGTGGATTCGAAAGCAGATGTGAAAACGGGTGGATTTCTTAGGTTTTTAGTACATATGAACACTTTTCACATTTTCTCGTGTAACGTGGCTGCCAGACCTTGTTTAAAGCCAAATCTTAAGGTAGTCGGTCATTTCACTGGCACCAAAGCCGGCTAATAAATCAATAATCGATAGCTAAAACCTGAATCGTACTGTTTCCTACGGTCTAATTACATCAACCTAGAAGCTTCTTCTGTGTTCTAGTGTGTTGTTTTTAGTGTCTCTGCATTCCTTAGCACGCGACATAAGTTTGCAGACGATAAATGTAACCGTTTCAGAGAGAAAAGCTGCCAATGTAACGCTCTGGCATTACGTCGAATTGATAGCAAATGACGAAAACGGGCTCATTTCTTAGGTTGTTACTACATATGAACACTTTTCACATTCTCTCGTGTAACGTGGCTTCTAGGCCTCCCTTCATGCAAAATCTTAAGGTCGTCGGTCATGTCCAAAGCACCAAAGCCGGATAATAAGTCAATAATCGATTACTAAAACTTGAATTTTACTGCTTCTTACTAGCTGATTACATTAACTTATAAGCTTCTTCTGTGTTTTACTGTGTTGCTATTAGTGCTTCCGCATACCGCAGCACACAACATAAGTTTGCAGACGATGAAGGTAACCGCTTCACAGAGAAATTTTAAATTGTATGTTTGTGTCTACTGCCTGCTCATATTGTTTAAAGCAGGTTGCTCTAAATGCCCAGTGGATCTGATTCCCTTGATACCCATTCTAAACAATCTCGGATTGGGAATGACCAAGCTCTGCTTATACTTATAGTCTGGAAGGTCGACATATCTTAGACAGTAAAAAATGATGGTTAACTATGTCCACTGAGTATTCCCATATACACTGAAGTTAGCTTTGAACAACAAATTATTAATTGGCCACCTACTCTTGACCCAATAGCTACTAAGATCTTTCACTGGTGAAAGAGGTGACGACGTTGTTACGTCCTTTTGATGCTTCTGTAGTTTGCTGAGAATGATGTGATATAATTGTGCCTTGTGATTTTCTGTGGAGTTCCAGAGTAAGTTCTGCACTGGTGCAGGACATTCATTCTTGCTGTTCTCATTCGAGGCAATCCTCTATTCTGAATCTCAAGCACCAGAGGATTAGAAACAGCAATGGAACCTCTGTCTTCCTGGCTGTCCACTATTTGAAAGTGCTGTGGTTGACAGTCTCTTCTCATTGTGCTGTGCTTTTAGATTATTGTAAATGGATAAACTGCAATGTTTAGAACATCTCATTCTAAACTTTCTAAAGAACGAGACTTTTCTGTCACGACCACATTTTGTGTGAGGTGATAAATACCAGTAATTTGGTTATATTTTGGGAACCTAATGGTGACATACATTAGTGTCTTTGTAAATTAATGGAACTCGATTTTTCCTGAGGTCGGCAGTTTTCCGAAGATCGGCGTTTTTCCCGAGGTCGACGTTTTTCCCAAGGTCGGCGTTTTTCCCCGAGGTTGGCCTTTTTTCCCAACGGCGGCGTTTCCCCCTGAGGTCGGCGTTTTCCCACGATGTCGTCGTTTTTCCCCGAGGCCGTCGTTTTACCCCGAGTTCGGCGTTTTTCCCCCGAGGTCGGCGTTTTACCCCGACGTCGGCGTTTTACCCAGGGGTCGACGTTTTTCCCTCGAGGTCTGCGTTTTTCCCCGAGGTCGGCGTTTTTTCCGTAGGTCTGCGTTTTTGCACCGAGGTCGGATCGGCGATTTTTTCCCCAAGGTCTAGAAATCTATCGATGTATTGAAAATCCTAAGTATTTTCATGTATATCGAACTATACTGATATGTCATGTCATCTTGAAACATATATCCGACCACTAGATATCGGTATTTATCGATATAGCGATATATTTCGATATATGTATTTATTTCGAGAAAAGTTTTCTTAGGGGTACAGATTTATTTCGAGACGTCCATTTTTTCCCATTATCGATTCATTTCAGTATATCGACTTATGTCGAGGCACACATTATATCGAGATGTCGATTTATTTCGAGATATCTATCTATATTGAGGAGTCCATTTATTTCGAGGTATCGATTAATTTCGAAGTATCCGTTTATGTCGTGATATCGATTTATTTTGATATACCGACACAAATCTGGTTGCCTATATATTTCGAGGTATCGATATATTTCAATGTATCGGTGTCCATCAGATATCGATTCTTTTCTAGATATCGATATATTTCAAGAATCCTCTATATCTCAAGTAATCCATTAATTTCTAGGTATCGTATTTTTAGATATATCTTTATATTACGAGGTACCAACATATTTCGAGATATCGATAGATTTCTATACCTCGATTTATCTCGAGAGGTCCTTGAGTTTCGAGATATCGATCTATATGGTAAGCTGAAATGCATCTGGATGTCGATATATTTCGGGATATCGAATCATTTCGACGTAGCAGTCTTTTGGAGGTGTCGATTTATTTCGAAGTTTCGATTTTTTCATGGTGTCGATTTATTTCGAGGTTGCGATTTATTTCGGGGTGGCGATTTATTTATAGGTGTTGATTTACTTCGAGGTGTCGATATATTTCGAGGTGACGATATATTTCGACGTTACTTGTCGACTGCATCAGCTTAGGACCTATTTCGTACAGAGTGGTGCGACTGCATACCTCAGAAGGCGACATTAATATCCAGACGACGAATGTAAACGTTTCCGAGAGAAAAGCGTCCAATATGACGAATTGGCACTACGTCATTATGAAAACAAATGACGGAAACGTGAGGTTTCTGCCACTCAAAGTGCTGCCAACTTTCACCCCACCTCCTCCTCACTCTCCCCAGTCGTTGCGATCAGCTGGTGTGATAGAAATGGACACAGGAAAGTAATAACGTTCCATGAAATCCCATTCTAGGGACGTTCAAGGGTAAATGTTCCAGACGGTTTATTTGCATTAAGACACGCATACTGGACATCTACAACGTCACATCTGCCAGATTGTTTCTATTGTCAGCAGTGGAAAACAAAACAGCGTACTGAAAAAGCCATAGTGAGACGCGGATTTTGGTAGACGAAATAATAGGAATACTCTAGCCACTGATAATGATGATCTAATGAGAATTCTGGTATTGTTTTGAAAGATGCATTTAAATATGCATTGAACGTAGCTCCAAATTATTTTGAGAATTATAATTGCGGTATGATGAATCTACATTGGAGATTTGGTAATGCAAAACATTTCGATCTGAGAATACTTTACGTGATAGAACGGCATTGACCTTGTGTGTCATTAGGGTAAAGTTAATTTGCCGCCATTACAATAAAATTTATCCGCCATTAACATAAAATCTACTTTTCAGCGCACTTCAATAAGGACTCACTTCAGATGATTGGACAATTAAAGAGAACTCAAACCGTTATTTTAATAGTATTCGTAGGTCCAATGCAGCATTTACCGTGGACAGTCCCTCAGCCAAGACTGGCAGTTTTATGTAGGGACCACTACTTTAAAAAAGCACTCCATGTTCAGGCCACAAGTGGCCAATCAGGACCATCCGACCGCCAAGTCATTCTCAGTGAGGGTGGAGGAGGAGCTGGCTCTCCCACTCGTTGTGGTAGTTTCCTTTGACTGGAGCCGCTACTATTCGGTCGAGTAGCTCCTCAATTGGCATCGCAAGGCTGAGTGCAACCCGAAAAATGCCAACAGCGCATAGCGGCCCAGATGGTCACCTATCCAAGTGCCGACCACGCCCGAAAGTGCTAAACTTCAGTGATCTGACGGGAACCGGTGTATCCACTGCGGCAAGGCCGTTGCCCCTACCGCTTTTACATGATATTTTTGATCGTAGATCAGGTCTGATGGCTGGAAAGAATGGACGTTAACCATGTTATGCACATTTATATTTTCACTACGTCGACACAGCTGGTCCAATTTCGACCACAGGTGATGGTAGCCATAATGATCGAGCCAAGCATCCTGTGTACATTAGTAGCACCCATGTGTGTGGGGATCACAGCATTCGTGACATTTAAATTTGTTACTTCTTTGCTACTATATTCGCAATAAATTTTGCAGACAGTATCCGCATATGACGCTGAATGTACCTACAAAATTATATCATTGTACGACATATGTTTCAGGAGATACGTCATAAAAACTCAGGACAAGGCCAGACGCTGCATAGTACGGACGTGGACGCACAGCTGTAAATAAATGCCTGGTCAACACCAAGCTTTTCCGCTTGTCATCTATAAAGATAAAAAATCCCCAATATTGTCCACCAGCGTATTTTTGAAAAACCTTTATTTTGTCATTCATTTTTTTTCCTGTAAAAATCGTAAAAGCCGTGCATCATTGTGTTTTTAAAAATCGTTTCCTATTGTCATCTCTTTTTATGTATTTTAAACCATCTATCGCTTGTGTAACCTGTGGCTACAAGTCCATTCCCTTTATGGGGTAATCGAAATAATGAACAACGGAAAAAAGTGTGGGTCAATTTCTTCCTCATTTTTCGGAACTTCTGATAATAGTAAATCGTTGGCTCTTTGAGGGCGTGGTAGGTACATACAAGAGATTAGTGTAAGATTAGAATTTGGGTTAGATGCAGTGCCAGGAGGTTCTGTTTCTATCTGGCTAGCTTCAGAGTACTTCACCATCTACTAAGTGATGCGTTTCATTGTGAATTGTGTGTTCTGTGCTAGGTCTACCCTTTACTCCACAATGCTGTTCCTTCAATGTTATTAAAACCAGGATGTTATCAAAATATATGCACAGTGGCAGACTGGAGTCTGCAGAAATATTTCCAGTGGTGGGGAGGGGGGAAGGCGCGTCGGGGCTGGAGTGCATGATTCTGAAACTGGCACTCTGTGTACAAATCAGCTGGTCAGTTACGAGGTGCATCAAGCTACAAGACCCTAACTCTATAAGCGCTACAACTGGTCAAAGCTAAGGTTTAGCAGTATTGTGGAGAATTCTTATCTGGAACAGTATGAGTACACTGTAACGAATAAAAACTCTTCACTCCAGATTCCAAGGATGGTTAGGGGCGATGGGTGAAAGCGCCCTTTTGCCTATCCTCCCCTACCCACCTCCTCCCCTCCCCCTCCCCTTCCACTCCCCTCCCCCTCCCCTCCCTCTCCCCTTCCCCCTCGCGGACGCCAATGGCTGGCCCGCTCATTTTGAGAACATCAGAGCTGCAGTAACCTTTCTGAGAAACTGTTCTAGATGTCCGTGCACGTCAATCTTACCACTCAGAACAGCAGTGGGAATGTCGGTTATCGCAGAAACAACTAGTTTTCGGCTCTTATCAGTTTCCCAGCCTTACTTTAACCTAATTGTTAAAGCCCGTCACAATACCAGTTCTTGTAAAAACCGATTTTCAGTCTTTTATTTACATTATTTCCTCTTGTAAACGTAGAAATCAAACAAAGATTAAAAAATTTTTACTTTCTCAGTTTCTTGATAAATGGAATCAAAACGTCAAATACGTTTATGATGACCTGCAGCCGTCCAGAACGAAATTAGAATTATATTAATACCGTCAGCTGCTCACGAGTGTCGATATATATCAACGGGGACAGGCGACAATGTGTGCCTGTCTGCGACTCGAACCCGGGATCTCCTGCTTACATGGCAGGCGCTCTGCCCATCTGAGCCACCGAGGGCACAGACGATAGTGTGACTGCAGGTACTATCTCGCGCATGTCTCTCGCGAGACTCACATTCTCACCCTGCATGTCCACACACTACATTTGTAGTGTCCCACACCAACACACTCATTACTCGTGGAACACATTCTTACCAAATCCCGTAACAGTTTGGGGAATACTTGTGCATCTTCATAGAAGAAGGTCATGGCTGGTATTGCCAGAACCATATATTTATATGGATATGGACATGTCTTCCACGAGGAATGAGTGTGTTGGAGTGGGACTCTACGACTGTAGTGTATGGACATTCAAGGTGAGAATGTGAGTCTCGCAGGAGGCGTGCGCGAGATAGTCCCTGCAGTCGAACCATACACTGTGCCCTCGGTGGCCTAGATGGATAGAGCGTCTGTCATTTTAGCAAGAGATCCCGGGTTCGAGTCCCGGTCGCGGCACACATTTTCACTTGTCCACGTTGATATTTATCAATGCCCGCGAGCAACTGACGGTATTAATATAATTCTAATTTCTTTAAATTAAATAGTCCAATAAAACTTTGTCCGATGTTCGCTGCTTCTCTCAAAATATAGCGAGTGCTTCTATACTACAGAAAACTGCCAGTATTATCCTACTGATTTTAGTTTTTAGAACTCTGCTCAAAAATTATATTGAAATCGGTTATCACAGCACTATGCGGACATTACGAATAGTCCAGCGATAAAGAGTGAAAACTGCGGCAGGAGAACTCTCTTTTTCGTTTTAATTTCTCTGTTAAGGGCTAAAAGCAGATAACGGCATACTACGTAGACACAGGCAGCAGATCAGGCACTTTCTATTTTTATCCTGAACTATGAATGATTTGTAAAATTTTAACTTTTTTCCTTGTATGATGTCGCAAGTCGACCAAATCGACCATTGTGCTTCAGACGTACTGCATATCGTAAAATACTTCCAGGCTTCCAGATGGTGCCATTCTGCGTTACAACTGACGTTCGACAACAGCGAGAAACTGCGTCCATTCTCGCGCTCTGCTTGTATAACAGGCACAGTATTGTCTCGGCAATGTTGGACCAATTCATTTGTTGCTCGTTTCTATCAGCAGTGTTATTAAAATGGCATACATCACTTTTCCCATTTTTTCTGTAATAACGCAGTATTTCAGAGCTATGGAAATCTTACGAATAAAAATTACTCGTCTTTTTTAAAAAAGGTTTATTTGAAAACTAAAAATTTTACTATGACAGCTGTAGCTAATTGGTATATCTGTCTTTACATGGTTATCAGGAAAAAATAAAAAGATACTTGTTATAACCGAGGGCAAACAAATACCGAAAGAAATCGGTTATTCAGAACTAAAATACCCATGTCGTTTTAACTGATCGGTTTTTCTATCTCTAAACTGCAGTGTCGCCACAGAAGAGTGTGTCGTTCCATCAATGTCCATAGCAACTTTGAGATATGTAAGTGTCTATGCGCAATACCGGCAAATGGAAACACGAAGAGGTAATAAGCACCTGAGCGATAGAATTTATTTCACAGTCAGAAAAGTCGAGTGACAGACAAGACTTAATCACTGTAATAGAAATTATATGGAAAGCTGTGTAAAGGAAAATTTCCAGTTCTTTCGTGGATTCCAAAATTGAAGCAAATTCCGGGACATCAAGGTGACATAGTCTTATACGGATAGTATTCCATGACTAACGTAATTGGCCCACATACTGTACTGGTATACTGATAATATTACACTACTAAGGTAATTTACCTGAAATAATTTACAAACATGTTACTATAACATTCGCTACTACTCATTACGCTAATTGACCTTCAGCCATTAAGCGCAAGCGCAGATCTCAGTTATGATACGTGCGCCATCCAAAAATTTATCAAGGTGGTAACTCAACACAACTACAAACGATCATTGTGTGCAAAATAAATAGAACACCTCATAAGAAGAACATGACGGGTTTGAATCATTCCCACCGCAAAGGATGAAAAATTCAGGCTTGCACATAAGACCACTTGATAACTAACCAGAAATTCAGATTAGTTGTAGCTTCGGTGACAATCGCTTTTTTACATTTTCCCCGTAAACTAGATAATTATGAAACGTAACAACTACTCTAAAATATCTGCAGCAACGGACTTGCCGCGGA
Organism: Schistocerca gregaria; assembly: GCF_023897955.1. Classification (NCBI taxonomy): domain Eukaryota; kingdom Metazoa; phylum Arthropoda; class Insecta; order Orthoptera; family Acrididae; genus Schistocerca; species Schistocerca gregaria. The sequence goes on along the minus strand of NW_026061812.1, from coordinate 2,958,901 downwards.
GGTTGCATCGGATCACGTGAGATCACCGAAGTTAAGTGCGTTGTCGGGCGTTGAAGGCACTTGGATGGGTGATCATCCAGGCCGCCATGCGCTCTTGCCATTTTTCGGGGTGCACTCAGCCTCATGATGCCAATCGCGGAGCTACTCGACCCAATAGTAGCGGCTCCGGTCAAAGAAAACCATCATAACGACCGGGAGAACAGTGTGCTGACCCCCGCCCCTCCTGTTCGCATCCTCCACGGATGATGACACGGCGGTCGGATGGTCCCGTCCCAGTAGGCCACTCGTGGCCTGAAGACGGAGTGCTTACAAAGCAAACTACTCTCCAGTGGATGGTCGTACTACTGAGACCTTGATGCCTGGCATCAATAACAGATGGCAGCACAAGAGGTTGCCTTACGCCTACTGCCGAATTTTGCGATCTGTCGTAAGCCTGCGTAAGTACGTGGGGCCTTCCGTCTTAAGTGCAAGCATATCCATTGCGTTTTCTGCCGCGCGACTTGGGTGGAATGTTTCATTATTTCTGAAATATTATAGAAATGTTTTTCGTTGTATATCCTCACCATCGGTACTGAATTTACTGTAAAATTACTTGCTCACTTTCCAGAACTTCCGTTCATAGTAAATCGATACTATTTGAAGCCGTGGTGGACACGAGTCTAGTGTGCTTCACCTTCAGCACCTTCTGTGTCAGTCTCGGTTCCTATGTCGCTGATTTCACAACGAACAGTTCGTTGTCTACGGAGTATACTGTCTGTTGCACGACACTATCCCTCCCACGCTGCTAAATGTAGGTCGTCGGCAAAATATGACTGCAGTGGAACAATGGCGTCTGCAGAAATTTCTCCAGCAGGTGGTGGTGGCATTGTTAGTGGTGTGTGTGTGTATGTGTGTGTGTGTGTGTGTGTGTGTGTGTGTGTGTGTGTGTGGAGGCCATTACTATGAAATTCACACAGTCCAGACCGCAAAGGAAAATAAACCTTCAGATTTGGAAAGGGTGTTGATCCTATACCGCGTATACTGCATATTTCGAAATTCCACCTCTAGGGGGGATACACAGGAAATGAAAGGATTTTTGAAACATGTAGCTGTTAAGGTAATTTTGAAGCTAGGCAGACGAAAATTTGTTTCTGGTTTCTAGGTCAGAAATAAAGAAATATGTGTTCCAGTATTATTGGGAATTTAACCTCTATGAGGTGAAATAGTGGATGAACATTTTATTTTGAGATAAATAGTTATGGAAGAACTATGGAAGTATTTTTAGGGCTAAATCTACGAAAATTGGTATTTGACTTCAAGGTTACAAATAAGAAAACACGTATTTTCGTGTTTTTGGAAGTTCAACCCCTAAGGGGATGAAATAGAGTGAGCTGGTGCGTTTCTGGCGCCAGTTTCCGTCGATCGTTGTTTCGATCTTTGAGTCGTGGTCCAGAGGACACTGCTCCCTAAGCGACTGTAGTAGCTCTCTGTGCAGCCTAACATCGGGCTTACCGCGCTTACACTGGACACAGTTGCCAACAAATAGCCTGCCATCGCCATATAGGTTGGGCCAAAACATGTGTTCCCGAACTCTGTTCAAGGTCTTGTAGAACCCCAAATGATCCCCTACCGCCGAATCGTGGAAATATCTGAGTGCCATGCTAACTCGTTCCTGTGGAATACAGACCTTCCCTTCACCACGGTTGTCTTCCCCTTTACACAAGACCCCACCCCCCGAAGACCTCGCCATCCGCCAACTGCTGCCGAATCGGTCCCCACCCGGGGTCCTCGGCCTGTTTGCCGGCTAAGTCGCAGAAGAAGCCGGGAATCTCAGAGAGAAGGAAATTCACCCCAAGATCCGGCTCCACGTGGCCCTTGCCTTCCCCAGACTCTGCCGCGAACATACGGCTGAGAGCGTCGCCAATTCATTGTCTCTGCCACTAATATGCCGAACCTGGAGATAAGTCTTGTCATCTTAACTTCGGTATGATTTTTAGCGATCTTATTAATCAAAGTTTAATGGCTGGCACTGCCAAGTAACTCACGGAGGCTCATTGGTTTCAGTCCAGTTGTATTGCTCACCTGTTCTCCAGATAAGGTTTTGTAGTTTATGTCTCAGAAAAGTGTCTGCCCATCATGTGTGTTGTGTTAGAGATAATTGGCAGCGGTCGACGCTAGCATACAGGGAGTAGAGCACCACGGCGGCAGAGAGATATTTAAGGCCATGTCCTCTCCTTTACATCTTGGGTTATGTTGTCACTTTTGCGTGATTCCATCTTTCCGGTGCTGAACTATAGCATCCAAAGTTCAATTGCATTGCCAAGTTGAGTATATTTCTATGTCATTCTGTGCCTCGTGGATCTCTTGTATTGATTTGAATCCTTGGTCTGCTCGCGTCTATCGCCAATTCACACGAAATATTGAAGCAACCTTATTTTAAGGGTATTGTCATATAGTCATGTTCTAGTTGTAATCTTTCTAAGAATATTGTTGATTAATCAACTGAGTAAGTAAATTTGAAGGTCCGTTTGGTCGAAATTAAAGGACCCCCTTAAATGTTTTAGTCACTTTTATATAGTTTTGTTTAGGAAAGTTGGCTATCCGAACGTTAAATTTCTGTATTCTTACGCTTAATCTGTTTCTCCCCTGATTGCAAGTAGTGAGAGTTCTGCTATGAATTTTATGGACATTTGTGCTATTTAAGTAAAGTTTTACCTAAGTATTTTTACCTAGTCATATTCAAATTTCAAGTTTTATGGGTCTCGTTCCACTTAACGAAATTTATTTATTATTTGACCAACTGATCTGGCCTTGTAAGGCTGTCTCCTCTATTATTGTGATTGTGATTTTGTAATGCTTTTGATTGTAATAAAATATGTAGCAACTACAACGGATTACTATTGTGATTTTGGTGTGTCACTACCATACCCCATTTCATAGAGGATGAAATGTTTCATGAAATATATGAAAACCTGTTTTTGATACATTCAACCATTAAGACGGGTGGAATATAGGATGTAATGTTTTATGAAAGTATTTCAGTGCGAAGGAATTTTTAAAGCAAAATCTATGAAAATTGTGTTATTGAAAAATACGTGTTTCACTGTTTTTGGAACTACAACCTCCAAGAAGGTGCAATAGGGGCACAGGTTTCACTGACCCATAGCCTTCCAGCCCAACCTGCAAAGTATACGGACTTGAAATTTGTGGAAGGTGTAAATCTTACGCTGAAAGCGTCATTTAAGAAGAGATTGTTCGAAATTTCACTCCTAAGGAGGTGAAATATGGGTTGAAAGTTTTTTTTTTAAATATGTCCCTATGTCGCTATTGAAGCTATAACTACAAAACTACGAAAATTGACATTTGGTGTCTCAGACAAAAAACAAAAAAGAAACAGGATTTTAGCATTTTCCGAAATTCTTCCAATGGGGGATAAAATAATAAGTGAAGGTTTTTTGAAAATAAATCATTATTAAAGAACTACTGAAGCCTTTTTATAGCTACATCTATGAAAATAGGTACTTGACATTTCGGTTGGATGTTAAAAAAATGTGTTTCGTGGCTTTTGGAAATTTATCTGACTAATAGAGTGAAATAGGGGATGAAAAGTTTTATGAAATATTTCACTATGAAAGCATTTTTAGAATTAAATGGATGAAGATTTGAATTTGACTCCTCGGTTCTAAATAGAAGAATACGTGTTTAACTGTTTTTGAAAACCCAACCCCTAAAGGGTGTGAGATGTTTCAGAAAAAGGTTCATTATGAAAGCATTACTAAATATATCAGACAATTCATATTCGGCTAATGTGTTACAATTTTTAAAAACAACGTGTTTTTCTGGTTTTGGAACTTCGAGCATAAGGGGACGAAAATTTTAATGAAATATTTATTGCGTTATATTAAAATATTTTAAATCTGCATCTATGAAAACCGGTATTTCACTTCTCAATTAGATATAAAGAAATATGCGTTAGGGAATGAAAGACTCTACGGAGATATCACCACAAGAATACAAAACGGCTTGATTAACAAAAACCTTGGACTCCAGCTGTCAGCATTGCTTTTTGATCATTCAGTAAAAGACCATGCTTCAACGGCGTTAAGTTTAGAAAGTTTAGAAAGTGTTGCAGTTTATAAAAGACATAAAAAAACGATTAAAGAAAAAATTCTTTGCAGACCATGAACGGTCTACGCAAGTAAAGAAGCGGATGATAAGCTAGCTCTTTATGCAAATGAGTTGGTCAGTTTAAGTTCCGAGACATGTCATGCAGCAGGAACGGAATCCTATAGTTGCTACGATTGGCTAAAGGAAAAGTTTTGCAGAATCACGCAAAATCACTTCTGCAAGTGGCTGAGAATCTCGTAATGAATAAAAATTCTGTAGTGAGAATTCGAAGGTGGGAGATGCAAGATTCCTCCCCCCCCCTTCCCCCTCCTCACAATGCTATCCTTCTTTACCTACAGAAAAATAAATAAATAAATAAATAAATAAAACTAGAGAAATTTCTACTGTGAAACTATTTGCATACAAGAGAACGGCCCTTGAAATTTAACTCTTCAAAGTTTTAAGCCCTGATCATTTCGGATATTGATCAGAAAGTGTTAATCCACCTGTGAAACCTGAGTATATAATCCCTGTGACATTTGATCAACGGTGTTCCATAAGGACAGGTTCTCATTCAAAACGTTCGAAAATTCAATTTCTTTGTAGTTGCAATTTTTAAAGGTGTACTTGTCTACACCCTTGGAACGGAAAGGTTTTTATTTTTTTAATCCGTGCTTTACAAAAGTTTCTACAGCCCATTGTTTGAAGCAGTGTCATGGCTGCCATGAGCCGCGCGGGGTACCCGCCATGTCTCCAACGCCTTGTCACGGTTCGCGCGGCTCCCCCCGTTGGAGGTTCGAGTCCTCCTTCGGGCATGGTTGTGTGTGTGTTGTCCTTAGCATAAGTTACTGTAAGTAGTGTGCAAACATACGGACTGATGGTTCAAATGGCTCTGAGCACTTTGGGACTTAAGATCCGAGGTCATCAGTTTCCTAGAACTTAGAACGACTTAAACCTAACTAACCTAAGGACATCACACACATCCATGCTCGAGGTAGGATTTGAACCTGCGACCGTAGCGTTCGCGTGGCTCCCGACTGAAGTGCCTACAACCGCTCAGCCACATCGGCCGGTCTATCATGTGTTCTAGAAGAGCTGTACGGTCGTCAGTGGCGCCTGTTCTTTCGAGAACAGTTACTATCTTCATATCTATGGTTAAACGTTTCCCAGCCATTGACCTTCGTCTGTGCGAATGCGCACAGGCTGCCGGAACTCTTACGGGAATCGTCACCTTAGTGTGAGCCAGTAATGAGTGGATGGACAAATACCTATTAAGTACATTACGTAATCGGATTGTGGACGGTTGGGGATGTGAGTCTCACGGGAAGCGTGCGAGGGATAAATTCCTGCAGTCGTGCTGTTCATTTGTGCCCTCGATAGCTCAGATGGATTGAGCGTCTGCCTTGTAAGCAGGAGATTCTGGGTTCGAGTCCCAGTAGGGGCACACTTTCAGCTGTCCCCATCGAAGTATATCAACAACACCTGTCGGCAGCTGAGGGTTTCAATTAATTATCAGTTGTGAAGGTGATTCGATGAACCCTTTACCAGGCACTTAAATGTGTTTTGCAGGGTTTCCATACAGATGTAGATGATAACTCGTCCCGTGTCGCACGTGCTCAAAAGGATTCATACTGCAGAATGCATGCAAACATACTCACCGAAAATACGGGCGAATATCAAGTGCAGGCTGCCGAGTGCTGCATATCCACCTTAGACAGATCGGCTTTTCCTGCCAAGAAGAACAGGAAGTTGCTGTCTAGGAACAATCAGAGCTAGAGGAAGGGTTGATAAATACTCTTTGAATTGCAGACTAAACGTAAATAACGAAAATACATTTTTGGTAAAAATTGGTCAAAACATAATCGTTTGCCCTCCGTATTGGATTAGCTGTTTTGAATATTGAAAATCTGACTCCAGATTCGTTTTCAGCGACATTAAAAATATATATGTAACACTCAGTTCATGCAAATCGAAGTAATAATATAACTAAATGTTTTCCCTAAACTTTGAACACTTTTTTTTCGAGTAACGATTTTCTCAGAACGGCATGCAGCATAAATTAAAAGTGGTTCGATCTCTTAACTTCTACCTCTGACCCCTAAATGTAAACACTTTTCTTAGGAACTTATAGCTATAATATGACATTTGTTAATATTAACTAATTTTTGTGTAGGCATAAGGAGTGAAACAAACCCCCAAAAATCGAACTCAAAGTTCGAATTAGCACTGTATCGTTAAATTTAAGGTTGTTTCATTGCGGTTAGGTAAGTGCTCCCATAAATTTTATGTATTATCGACTGATGTTATCCATTTTCAAATTCAGAGAAATAATGTAGTATCAACTGATGTTACCCATTTTTGAATTCAGGTAACATCTGACGTGGCACACTGCACGCACTCTGCGTACTCCAGTCTCGCAGGCCCTTGATCAAATCATAATTACGGGCGCCATTTTTTATTGAAAATCTAAAATTAAGCTCATAGTATTATCACTCGTAATTCCCAAACAGATCCTTCGAATGTATTTTCATTGTCTCAAAAAAAATTTCAAATGTACCCTTTTTTGCTCATTTGTATGAGAACCTGGCCGTAACGCCGGAATATAGTCACGAGATTTTTTTTCAGAGACGCTGTACGTTCGCGAGAAGACTTTCGTTCTGCGCGTGTCGAAGGACATTCCCCAGATATTACTGTGTGTGTGCTACTCAGTCGTGCCATTTAAGTGTACATCTTTGCATAGTTTTCCTTTCACGATGTAAACAGTGTTCCGCTCAGTTGCTAACTGGCCAGTGAGTGGTTCCGAAGGTGTCGGATTTGCGGTGCGTTCGGTCTGCTAGGACAACAGCAGACTAGCGTGGTGCGATGGCAGAAGCAGACACTGAGGGAGCTAGCTGCTGGGACGCCAGCGAACAATTTATGCCAAGTAAGACGAAGAGGACTATTCTAAAATTACGAGCCGTCTCAAAAGTGTTAACCATTGGTAAATCTTGCAGTTGAGTCTGACAAAACTGGCAGTTTTGCCTAGAGATACATTACAGAGAGAGATACAGGAAATCCCCCCACCCCCCTCAATGAATTTTTGGTTGTGATGACAGGCCGATTGGTAGTGTAGCCCGAGATCTAAGTTAGGTTGGAAGGTGGTAATTTGATTGAGAGTTGTTTACGCCAACGATTATGAATGCCGACTAAACGTTGTGCGAGCAGATTGCCCTGTAGCGTAGCCTAGTGTTTCCGTACGCGCCACATTTAACACACTTTCTCTAACTGTGTACAAGTGTCTCACAACAGCCACGATAACTACGTTTCTGATGGGGGGAGGGTAGAGTCCACTATGTAACTTTCACTGCAAATTTTAGTAACAGCATAAACTAACCGAAATAGAAGCGTAATTTTAACTATATTTCCTTTTGTGGGAAAATAATGGTTCTCCTCTTTCGGCAGCAACTGTAATATGTAGGCAACTTATTAGTTTTTTTAAACTCTGAATCATGATCTCAATAGACGCAGTGCTTTTTTTACGTTGCTTGATTTGTGGTCTATAGTAAACCATGCAACGAATTGGTAAATTCTTTGAAGTTTGACGTGTGTTACATAGACGACGTCTGCAATGTTCGTAAGGCCAAGTTTGCATATATTCGGTGTCTGTTTTTTTTTGGCCATGTACTGTATAATTAAGGGGAGGAGGATTATGTTCAAGGAGCAGTGCATTAGCAGTCTATGGATAAATTGAGAATTTGGATCTAACGAACGGCATGCTCGGGCAGTTTGTGCTATTATGTTGACCACTGCGTAATTCGGACACAGTGATCATTGCCTCTCCGTAATAACCAGGGGACTCGGTTGCTAATCCTGGTCTGGCACGAATTTTCAACAGTGCCCATTGACTAAAGTCTGTGCCCATTGTATGCTAATGTCATTGTTTCGGTGTTAAATTGTATTTTGTTCACGATACGTCGTTTAGCTTTTTCATGGATAACAGCTTTGAAAAGCGTACAGGTTGTAATGATATTCGCTCGTCGTTAGTCCAAGGCAACTATAGCGATTTATAAACACACTTGTAGTTCGTATTAAGCCTACATACTTAATAGTGTCCTGTGTTTCTTTACCAAGAACTACTTCGTAAGTAATTCCCCTGTAGTCGTATTTTGTTTTAGTATTTTGTTTAAATATTTATAGACTGCAGGCTTCCTTTACACTATTATTACAAAACAGATTACGGCATCACTGCTTGGTTAGTCTGTTACCGTATTTTTGTGTATTTCACACATTACAAAATAATTCTGTTCTGGTAACATATAATGCAAACTACATCTCGAGCGACATTAATGTATGCAGCATGTTACATTCATCATTCCCTCTTCGTAATTTAGTATTACTAATAGTTTTGTCCACAGTTTTAAGCATTAAAAATGGATATGTGGCTCGGAACAGGGCTACTGTTATATTAAATGTTAACAAAATAATCGCACGGTATAGTGAGTTAAAGAATATTGAACAGCAACGAGAACTGTAAGTAAGTTTATGCAATGCAACGTTAGTGATATAATAGTACAACAGTAATAGACGTTTGTCATCCATTTTTCCTATTTTACAGTTTCACTCATTACTGATGGCAAATGCCTTGCAGAGAAGGTAACATTCTGCATCTTCGGCTAAGGCCTTTACAATCTCTTTCATTCAACCAGACTTAACTCATAGAAGTAGTAACATAATTTCTTTTCTGATCCAAAAGATACTTTTACATAAAGTAGAGGCAGAGAGGTTGTCATATAACTATTAATCGAAATATTATATCAAATATATGGGCTTGTTAGTGAAATCCCCAAGAAATTCCTCTTGTTAACGTTAAGTATTATCTGTTTGATTCAGCATTCAGCTCATATAAAACCACGAGAAATAACGTTTTTCATACAAAAAAGAGTTTATCTCTTTAGTGACCTGTGTCACATCAAACATCTCATTTTGATACTAGAATAATTTGAGAAAAAAGAAGGCCTTTGTTCGTTTTTGAAAATGCAATTAGTGAAAAGTATTTTTAAAAGATATTGTCAACTATTACGAAACGATTTCTTATACAGGATTTATTTATCACATAGTCAATCATGATACTAAAAATAACACAGCGTTGGCTTGTGATTTGCTATTGATGTAATATTTTGTATTTTCTTATGACGTTGAAATAATTATTGCTTTTTCAGCACTGAGAATGTGTGAAATACAGTATGTAATATATGAATCAGTATGATAACCTTTTTTTCGAATATTCACTGGTAACTACAGGAAAATGGCACATGTTTGGGTATTAACCTCAGCAGTATTCAGTACACGAAGGAAAACAAAATCTTTTTTTTTTGTAAGGGTTTTATTTCATAGTTGTAATCCTACAAATATACCAAGCAGTTTCTCTTGATAGTGAGATATATTAAATACCTTAAAATATATGTAGATGAAGTCTGGTGAAGAAAGTGTGCGAATTAAAATTTTAAATGTTTGTAGCAGCATAATCAGGTACAGTTTGTAGTGTGGGAGTGAGCTCCACGTGGGATCCAAAGCACGGACCCCACGGGGGTGCCTGACATGCGCCACATGCCAAGGCAGAGGTGGAGGCTAGTGTTCAGAAGTCTGAAAATTCCAGCGCCGGCCGGGGATTGAACCCCGGCCCCGGCTGGGGCGAATAGCCCCAGCCGAGGCGCTGGAACGTTTCAGACCCCCTTACCACTAGACCACCGGGGACCCCGGCTGTTTCCTGCTCTGGAGTCCAGCTAGTGGTCGTGCACTTCCTGCTGTCCTCCGTGTTTACACCGAGGCAGCAGTGGCGTGGTGTAACAGGAAGTGTTTACCTGCGTCCGCTGGATGTCCACTTAGTGTGGGACTTATTTACCCGGCTGACGTTCGTGTCGCTATAAAGTCCTTAGTTGAGTTACAATTATTTCCAGAGACCGAAATCTGCCTATGCAGTTCCACACAGTCGCATCTCACTATTTGAACCTCTGTAATTCGATCGTGTTGTCAAGACCCATGTAAGAACTTCTGTTTACCGAAGAAACCTCCTGTGTTCGGTACATTCCATAAACGGAAGCGACTGTCATAACAGACAGCCCCGTAAACATTTCGTAATGAAGTGCCAGCCGGTACGTAATACTCGATATCTGGAATTGGTTTATCGGTTATTAAGATAATCGTTTCATCTCTAAACACTTTGAAAAATTCCCATATTTTCTCAATAAAGCATAAGCACAGTACATAAATCCGCCGTGAAAATGACATCGAAGAAGTACAAGTGTTCGAGTGCCACAGAAAAGAAGTTCGTCCTTGAAGGTGTCGAACGAAGAGCAGTACAAAAGTAAGATGTCACGTTTCGGGATTCCCTCATACTCGCTGTAGACACTCCAGAAGCAGGAAAATAAGTTTGATGATGTCTCATGAGGGGCGAGGAATAAATTCACTCTCATATAACTACTGTACGAGATGCCTCACCGCCTCTTGAAGGGTGTCATGGGCTTCTGCGGCCGTGAGTCAACGTGGTGTTTCTGGCCACATACATTTTAGCTGCGGTTTCTCCGACCTGCAAAAGAAGCCGCGACAATGGGGAGGCTCTGCCTGTTGTTTTGTAATAAGATCGCCCCTCCACATTTTATCTAGGCTTAAGGCTGTGCATAGCCGTGTTTAAAAAAATATTATTTTTTACATTTTCTGTTCTACAACATTACTTCTGTCTTATTTTACGAACTTTTCGTACGAATGACGTAAATTTTAAACTCCTTAAATTCACCAAGTCATCATGTATTCTTAAAATATCTTTTAACTCCTTTTCAACACAGATTTATTTTTAACCTCTTTCACTGAAGAGGCTAACCGACGGATTACATTTTTTTAAATTTCAGGTATTGATTTTATTACATTCTCCTTTAGCATATTGATCAGAAATTGTAGGTTCAGATACCTTTGCCTGATTGAGTATCGTTTGCTATGCCAAACTTCGACAGTATTCATGGTCCTGTGCATCGAATTGATGACGGTAGATAGCTGACCGAAATCACTTCGAAATAAATTCTCTGAACGCAGATGTGTTAGCTACCGAGGTGTTACCTAACGCAACTGAAGACAAGTTAAGAATGAATTTATTTCGATATAATTTTGGTCGACTGTCTGTCTTCACCAATTCCACATTTCAGATGGTGTACTAGGATTTTCCATCTATTGACTGACTATATAGTCTACGAATTCATGACCTTTTCGCCACCGGGCATTTGCTACGCTGTTACCATCCATGCATCATCAAGGCAGTCCGGTGGAAGATGTGCTCTACAGCATACATGCGGCAAGACAATCGAACTACTTCTTCATCCCTGTATTTCTCCACTAATCCATTGCAGTTAATATCCATCTGACAACTTGGTTTTTGTTGTATATTGGCCACTGGTCAATCTCTCTTCATTGTAAATATAAATACGCATTGTCACCATATATCACCAGCATAACGTTTAATACAGATGTACATTACAAAGATCTTCACTTAAAAATACAGCATACTTTGCTCTGAAACAATTTTTTTTTTATGTTCGTGCGTATAACACGACGGCGTGCTGAAAAGATAATAGCTCGGTCTGTTTTATTTGATGAAATCAGTAACATTCTACATCTTTACTTTGGATATCTGCAGCCCTCTGCTCCTAGAGGCCTCCGATTTTGCGTAAGGAGCGTTTTGTAACAAGTGTTTATCCTTATTTTGGATAGTTACCTCTCTTATCTGAGTGACTATGTTGGTGGGTGAGAAAGAGCTCACAAAACTAAAATAACGAATTCGAAGATTTCGTCCGCATGTGGAGCACACTCTCCTTGAGCACGGCAGTGCCAAACTACACACGATCGCTGCGGCATCTGCAGCAAGCCGACGTCCTTGGTTCACTGCCGTCGATCATCCTACACACAGTCTCGATTTTCGTCTATGTGCAAAACTAAGAAAACCTTCGAGCACTTCAATTGTTTCAAGCGGTGCAAGCAGAGGTAAGGTTGTGGCTCTGTTAACATAGTCAAACAATACACTGTGACGGTGTCAACAAAATAGTATCTAGTTGGGGAAATTTTGCTGGTTCCGACGGTGAGTGTCTTGAGAAATAAATTTATAGACGTGAAGAATACAATGTAGAATGTTAATAAAGTTTGTTTTATTTAAAAAGCTTTGCGAGTTTTCAAGAAAAACATCTGTCGACATTACTTGTCAGTGCGTCCTCGTACGGTGGATGTCTAAGAAAATACGTACATTGATCAAAATAAGTGGTGACATGAGTGCTGTTAAGAGCACTAGGTTAAAAAAAAATTTAACTGTATGCCAAGTGCAGATTAATTTTAATGGCAGCTAGCGCGATTATATGAGTGGAGTATTAGATTTAATGGTGAGCATTTATGTAATTTTTAAGCATTCTCATTCTTCCTCTCTTAAGTACCTCGTCCTCCAGTAACACTGCCGATCGATAGCATGATCTGTTGTCCGTCCATGGTTTTTCAGGACATTGATTCAGTGCCGAACCCAAACTGCTGGTTTGAGCTATTTAGCCAGGTTGATCCTGTGCGTCGTGGATCACATATTCCATTAATCTTTCAGAAAATGGTTCATATGGCTCTGAGCACTATGGGACTTAACATCGGAGCTCATCAGTCCCCTAGAACCTAGAACTACTTAAACCTAAGTAACCTAAGGACATCACACACACCCATTTCCGGGGCAGGATTCGAACCTGCGACCGTAGCGGTCGCAAGGTTCCAGAGTGAAGCGCCTAGAAACGCTCGTCCAGACTGCCGTCCATTAATGTTTCCTTGAATTATTAATTTCAACAGGTTTTATTTGTTGTTGCGGAATTGCGCTACCAAAACAATCGAGTTTTGCTCTCTGGATGCTGTTGAGAATTTCTACATTTTCGTTCCGCCGTACTTTTGACTAAATCTGTCGATAGTATCCTTAATATTTTTCCATACGAACGCATTTCAAATGCCTAATACAGTCCATGACTCAGCTCCATAGAGTAGGACACCGAACGTGTAACATCGAAGTAGTAGAGTGCGAATCCTAATGACTGCTCTGAAGGTTCTCAGCAGTCGCTACGGACTAAATGACTTCAGGGGACTCGGTTCATTGGCTACAAGTCTTTTAGTAATTCTGGAGATTTTCCTTTGGACTAAGTGCGAGGTCGTCCCTCGTTGCTTAGATCGTGCAGTTTTCAGACCGTTTGTGTTACTATGGCTACACTACTAACTGTGTGTCCACCACCGTATCAGTAGATATAATGAAACGGCGGCACTCTTTCGTTATGCCTTACAAGGAGATTTCTCCAGGGGTAGGATCGACTTTCTGAAACCATCTATATGGTTATGTAGGTTAAGCACCCAAGTATCACACAGTGCAGCCATTCATCCTGGTGGGTAGACGTTTTCGAGGAACTGACGAGAAAAGAAATTCGGAATTTTGTGTGAGACTCAATAACGTGAAGAAAGCCGAATGACCAAAGTTGGTTGTGAGGGTATTGGAAAGGATACTAGCTTCACATGCATGAGGTTGTGGGTTCGAATCTCACCAGAGGAAGAAATCTATGCTAGGTGTTTATCGAAGTGATATTGATAATCATTTTCATTCAACTGATGTAAATATATTTTTTTTTTATTTCCGCTCCTCGGTCACGTGATTCAATAGTGATATGAACTTCTTCATTTGGTCTCATTTTTCTTCTTATCATCCCTTTTCCACTGGAAATATTTGTTCGTGAACTTTTAATTATCTTCATGTACTAATTCCGATTTAATTTCTCCTGTTTTTATGGGCCTGTGTTTTCGTTATTGTGTTCATTATATCGATTTCTCACATTGCTTGAATTTTGTTTTACTTAGAAAACCTTCTCTCATTTATATCCTCATCTACCATACATTTCCATAGTACACAAAGAATGTAGGTTATGTTTTAAATATTTGTATTTCGATTACCATGCAAAAAAAGGTACGTCTTGTAATGAAAATACGTTTTTCACGTTAATGCACAGTCAATATAAATAGATAATTTCGTCTATTGTTTTTTTAATTAATTTATCGGAGTTTTGAAGTAATTGAATAGTCAAACAGATAGGTACAATAAAATACACATTCACAAAAATTCCGATTGGAAGAAGAATGATATAAGAAAAATGAAACAAATGGAAAAGTTCATACGGTGATTAAAACGACGTGACAAAGGAATAGAACGAAAGAAATTACTTTTAAAACAATAAATTGAGTAAAAATAGGCACAAAGTCATTTCGATAAAGATTTAAAAAAATTTTACTGCACCTGACGAGGCATGGTTAAGCTTCTGTCCTAACCATTATGACACGCAACCAGACTATGGAATAAGACTTGCTTAACGCTATATAGCATGACGCAAAATTCCGAACTCTTCTGCGTCAGTTACTTGCAAACGGAGGCCCACCTGGATGCAGGGTCTGATACTGGGGGGTCTTGAGTTACACTACCGCTTATTTGGTTTCAAAATGTCGACCCCACCGCTGAGGAGCTCTCCATGTTGATTTTAAGAGTAACAAACGGCACATTTCGAAAGAACAGTAACGTCGCAGTCCAATAGAAGCAACTAGCGGTGGCTCCTGCAAACTTGAAAGACGGCTCTAGCAAAGGCAAAAGAAAAATTTACTGTAGCAAGTAACCTGGCAACGCTACACACACGTTTAACCAACAGAACAACAACGAAATAATAATAATACCAAGCAACAAACCTAGCAACCAATACAACTGGATACAGATCACAAGTATACACAACATTTACTACCAGATACCCAGAATTAAAATTTTTAACAGAATAACGACTAGCTGATCAGATCCGTGTAATAATCAGAATTAGAAAACATCAAACAACGAGTACAACAAATACTGGAACAAAATAATGCCCAATCAGAAGAAGAAGAAAATAATACAGTAATGGACTCACACATCCCAGAGCAAACAAACAAAGAACAACACGCATCAATTAAACAATCAAAGGAAAACGAAATCTTAAGACTGCCACCAGAACAAGTACAAATAGAACACGAAGTGACACACATGTTAGATATAGAAGAAAAATTTCAGCTGACATATATAGAATACAAAGACACAAATACAGGCATTAGACCATTCTTGCATACACCGCCAAATAACCCACAAGACGAAACAACAATAAAAACTATCAACACAATCATACACAACAAAATAAATGAAAACACAACTATGGGAGAGTTACAACTACTGGTTTAAATAGGAGCACTCTCTATACTAAATTTACACACTAGACAGTCATCAGAACCAACCAACACACAGAAGAAACCCACAAAACCTGCATGGCAACACAGGCTACAGATCGGAATAGAAAAACTGAGAGAAGACATCAGACGGCTAACACAATTTCTAAGAAAAGAAATATCATACAAAAAACGAAAAAGGTTAGGTAAAATCTCACAACAAGAAGCGATAGAGCAATTAGATGAAAAGAAGCAGAAATTAGAAGCATTGGCCAAACGACTTAGAACATACAAAAAAAGTGAAAATAGAAGGAAACAAAACCAAACATTCAACACAAACCAAAAGAAATTTTACCAGACAATAGATAACACATGCATTAAAAAAGACAATCCACCAAACATAACAGACATGGAACACTTCTGGAGCAACATATGGTCAAACCTGGTACAACATAAAAGATATGCACGGTGGATACTAGCGGAAACAGAGACATAAAAGATGATACCACAAATGCCTGAAGTGATAATTTTGCAACATGAAGCGAGCAAAGCAATTAATTCTACACACAATTGGAAAACCACTGGAAAAGATAAAATAGCAAATTTCTGGCTAAAGAAGTTCACGTCAACACATTCACATCTAACTAAATTATTTAACAGTTACATTGCAGACCCATACACATTCCCTGATACACATACACAAGGAATAACTTGTCTGAAACCTAAAGATCAAGCACACACAGCAAACCCAGCAAATTATTGCCCCATGACATGCCTACCAACAATATACTAAATATTAACTTCAGTCATTACACAGAAAATAACGATACATACAACACAGAACAAAATTATAAATGAAGAACAAAAAGGCTGTTGCAAAGGAGCACGAAGATGTAAAGAGCACCTGATAATAGATGCAGAGGTTACATATCAAGCTAAAACTAAACAAAGGTCGCTACACTACACATACATTGATTACCGAAAAGCTTTTGATAGTGTACACCACTCATGGTTACTATAAATATTGGAAATATACAAAGTAGATCCTAAATTGATACAGTTCCTAAACATTGTAATGAAAAACCACACTTATTATCCAAACAAATTCAAATAATATCACATCACAGCCATACAGATTAAGCGTCGAATATACTAAGGAGACTCATTAAGTCCTTTCTGGTTCTGCCTTGCTCTGAACCCACTATCCAACATGCTAAATAATACAAATTATGGATACAATATTACTGGAGCATACCCACACATGGATGATCTAAAACTACTGGCAGCAACAAATCAACAACTCAACCAATTACTAAAGATAACAGAAGTATTCAGCAATTATATAAATATGGCTTTTGGAACAGACAAATGTAAGAAAAATAGCATAGGCAAGGGAAAACACTAAACAAGAAGATTACATATTGGATAACCACGGCGACTGCATAGAAGCGCTGGAATAATCAGATGCCTATAAATATCTAGGATGCAGACAAAAAATAGAAATACATAATACAAATATTAAATTTAGGAGAGTCTATTTTATGATGTACAACTTCATGTGGTTGTCCCGTACCTCATATTGTCACATTATGACAGTTCACCTCTCCGTATAAATGGAATGTTGCCTCCTCATTAAAC